>NC_060895.1:21747824-22000324 GCF_014805685.1 Silurus meridionalis
ATCGCGTCCAAAAACAACCTACACAATCGTGTCTCTCCAGCAACAGTTTGGAGAAGAATTACATGTGGGTGGAAAAGACCGGTTTCTTTACGAGAATTGTGTCATTTTAAAATGAATAAGGCAAGAAATCTTTACAATGTGCTGTACACAAAGCATTACACCATAATTCAGGTTCTAGACTATACAGCAGCTTTGAAAATAGACCACAGGAAATTGCGTTGTTAAGGGGCGAAAAAAAAAAATACAGATCCAATCCCGTATTTTTCTGATCTAAATGACGAGACCGAGGACGTGGGATGAGGAGGCCCATTTCTGATAGATGAATGTGTGGGTCTCCATGGTAATGGCCATCTGTGCTCTATCCAGGGGTCTCTTCTCGATGGGTGGTGGATTAGCAGGCAGCGAGTGGCTTCATCGCCTACTCTAGCCAAGCACCAGGTTTGTACTGAATCCAGAGCAGCAAATGAACATCAGTGAGAACATGGTGTCTCATGCTCAAGAGAACATAGGAAAGTAAAATTACAGCAAAATCCTAACAGACTACTGTTATGATTACTAATTGCAGCAAGAGGAGGAGTCATGCTCATGAAATACAATAAAATAGATCCCACAATGTTGCAATTTTCTATACTCTTAGAGGAAATGACTTTAATCTAGAACCTTAAAAATGGTCTTCGTAGAACATAGAGAGCTCTTCTTACAGAAAAGGCTTTATGCATAACCTACACGGACCAGGCATATCTTTTTTGCCACTGACCAAGCATAACATTATGACCACCTGCCTAATATTGTGTTGGTCCCCCTTTTTCCTGCCAAAACAGTCCTGATCCATGAAACAGCAACAGCATTAAGTTCTTCAGTAGTTTAAGCTACAAGAGTTTGTCTGCTGGATCGGAACACATGGGTCAGCCTTTGCTCCCCACGTGCATTAATGAGCCTCAGCCGCCCATTACCCTGTCGCTGGTTCACCACTGTTCCTTCCTTGGAGCACTTTTGATACTGACCCCTGCAGACCGGGAACATCCCAAAATAGCGGCGGTTTTGGAGATGCTCTGATCCAGTCATCACAAGTTGGCCCTTGTCAAACTCACTTAAATCCTTACACTTGCCCATTTTTCCTGCTTCCAACATGTCAACTTTGAGGACAAAATGTTCACTTGCTGCCTAATATTTCCCACCCACTAAAAGGTGCCATCATGAAGAGATAATCAGTGTTATTCACTTCACCGCTTATAAATGTTATAATGCCAATGTTATGCCTGATCGGTGTATTTATACACACACACACACACACACACACACACACACACACACACACAGCAGTGTGTATATATTTGATCTTTGTTAAGAGAGGGAAGGTTCACAAAGAGCTTCTCTTCTCTTCTCTGTTCTGGCACCGAGGTGGTGGAATGAACTTTCCTCTAGATGTCCGTACAGCAGAGTCTCTGACTATCTTCAAGCGACGATTGAAGACCTACCTCTTCCTGAAACACTTAAATTAGCCCTTTCCAAGTTTGCTTTGTAGAATTCAAGAGTTATATTTATATTAAGTTTGTATCTGGCATACCAGTGTAAATTTATTCATTGCTAGATACTCAAAGCACTTTTGTACGTCGCTCTGGATAGGGGCGTCTGCTAAATGCCGCAAATGTAAATGTAAATGTTTTGGGAAGCCTTACAAATTCTATTCAAATCTTTACACCAGGTTTCTTAAACCATCAAATGAGAAACTTTACTCATATGAACCAATATTTTTAATGTTCAGAACATTTATACCAGAGATTACACTCGGCACTGCTGTGTAAGTGTGCACCATGTTGTGATGAAATCTTAAGATCTAATCGGTCTGTTTTATTCTTCTCTGTGGCCTCGAGTTAGTGGTTTTGAGGTAGTGGTCTTTAGTCAGGGCCCCAGAGTCAGTGGCCTTGTGGTAATTAATTTGGCTGAGTGGCTAGAAATCAGTGGTCTTGGGGTTATATGTTGTCTTACTGGCCTGGAATTATTGATCTTGAGCAGCCTGGATTGTGTAGTCTTGAGTATGTGACCTGGAGGCAACAGTCCTGAGTTTGTGGCTGACAGTCAATGGGCCAGAGTCAGCTCCCTGCAGGAACTGGCCTGGAGTTAGTGGTCTAGTGCTCCTTACCCCATAGCTATTGGAAATTGACTTTTGCCAATTGGAAGAAATGTCCTTGAGCAAGGTCCTTAACCATTAACTGCTCACCCGGGAAAAGAGCATCTGCCAAAATCTGTAACAGCAAATCATTTGAACATTTGTTCGAACCCCATCGATCCTCTATATCCTCTAGTCAACTGACTAATATAGTGCCACAAGTATGGAAAAGGTCAGTCAGTGCTCTGCTCTACTATGATGGTGCAAAACCATCAGGTTTCCTCATGTTGCACAGAGAAAACCCTCCCCACTTTGGCAAAAACTAGCCAGTGAATGGGAATCAGTTATAAATCATTTTGATGAAACAAATTAATAAAGGTGCAGATTGTGTGTTAATTAAGCTGTTGTTGGAAAAAAAAAAAAAAAGGTCTCTAAAACATGAGGCATGGTAAAGGTCAGTTGATCAACAATACTACATCAGTAGACAGAAAGCAAGCTTTGGACAAAACACTAGTGAAGAAAAATTACAGATGGCCAGGTAAACCAGTGTGTGAATCAAACTTCAAAATAACCCCGAGAGTCTCGAGTAGTTAAAAGAGTATGAGATTTTAAACTACTGAGTGTCATTAGTAATCCACCGTCATAGACTGGTCATGTAGTAGACTGGAGATGATAGGAGTTCTAGTCCATAATAGTACTATGATACCTCCATTTGCCCAGATTGCCATGCTCCCTTAGCCTTTCGCTTTCAGTCTCGGTTGCAACCAACAGCCCTAATGTAATGTTAAACACCCAGGCTAAATCTACTTTGTACGTATTAAAAATAAAGCTAATTTATTAACCGTTCAGAGATTTGAGGGTCAGAATCATTTAGCTTAGCATAATGAACGACGCCCAACAAAGGAATATGGCGTGTGTTTGATCTTGTGCGTGTTGGCGTGCGGGGATGAGATAAGACCAAAAAAATATATATATTAAGAAAAAAAAGTGTATTTATACATTGCAGGAAATGAAAAGAAACGCGTGCCGTCTTGAATTTTTACAGACGGCAGAAACATTATCATGTAGTACCACTCTCAGTATGTAGGAGTGCTTTTATTTCTGCAGAAACGGCCATTACACGCTGCTGGAGAACTGCACAAAAGCCTGATGACTCACCAACATACAGAGATTTTAGAAGTATATATAGATACTGTTTAAATCTGTGTGTGTGTGTGTGAGAGTGTGCGAGAGTGTCTGCAGAACAGTTGAGCCGAGTGAATGCTGGGGACGCGGACATCCAGACGTGCCTTGCTTTCTAATCTCTGTTCCCGTTTGCACTGAAATACAGTTGGAGGATCACAGTCACTTTAATGCTAATGCCGAAGGTAAAGTAATACAAGGCAATGCACCTTATACACAAGAAGCAGAGAGGAAGGATATAACAGACACTTTTCATAAAAATAGCAACGCATTAAAAATATAAAAAGGGAGAAAACGTATTACATTTTATTTTATTTATTAAGGATCACCAATCAGCCCTAGAAGTAAAATAGAAGTAAAATAGAAATGTAACCATGCAAACTTGTGTTTTCCAGATTTAGTATTTGGTTTTTGTAATTTGTTATCACACAGCTCCAATTATACAAGGCACAATACACGGCCACCTTTTATCAGATCATTTAAACATAAATGAATTGCCTTAACCCTGCATTTTTTATAAAGAATAATAGCTGGAGATTGCTAGCAATGAATAAAATTACTCTGAAGGGAAATGTTGAAGCCATTATTAATGCATCAGATCACCTCTGAAATGGGAAAAGAATCGAATTATCTACATTTCGCCTTCATAATCCAGTATTTCAGTGTGGAGTGTGGATGTCAGAGCCTGAAGTGAGAGTGAAAAATGTCCAGTATGAAAAACGTACAGTATTTATAGCCGAAAAAGAAATATGAATTCTGGTCACAATATACAAATGTCCTTAACTATTACAATACAGATATATATATACAGATATATATATATATATATATATATATATATATATATATATATATATATATATATATATATATATATATATCTTCTCTAGGGAAATGAAACTTAGATATATATACGTTTACACACCATCACCTTTAAAATAGTCCCCTTGCACAGCAGCGCCCCCAGCTTTCCTGCTACTTCTGCAACGTATTCCGGAAGTCTTCTTTTCGGAGCGTGTCAAGCACTTTCTTCGTTTCGCGCTGGATCTCCGCAATGGTGTCAAAGGGGCCACCTTTGAGCTGGATCTTCATCTCCAGGAAGAGGGTAAAGTCCGCAGGAGCCAAATCTGGTGAGTAGGGTGAGTGCGGAAGTGAGATTGTGTGGATTGTTCTTCGACGATCATCGTGCAGAAGTTGCCCGACGTGGTTTGAGCTCATTGAAGGTCTTCCTGATCTCTCGTTGTCTTCCAGAGATGTTTCTGCGTTCTTGAAGATATGTCGTGTGAAATGTCTCTGTGGCAGATTTGCCCAGTTTCATGATAAAAACAACAATTGCTCTTTGGTCTTACCTGCTGTCCGTGATAAAATCGCAGACTTGGTGACACACAGTCAGAATAGCACCAGTTAGGACCGCTACAGTAGTATCTTGCGTACTTTGCATGAACCCCATATGGCAAAATACAATCCACTACATTTAAGGTCACTTTCTTACTCTGATGACTTGCACTGAAAGGAATTAGCCAGAGTTGCATAGTTCGGACCGAAGCTGCTGGTAGCCTCGCCAGTCATGGTGGAATAGTGTTTGGGTCTGGTTCCTCTCACGGTTCCTTCTTCATAACATCACAGTACGTTTTTCCTTGCCATTGTTGCCACTGGCTCACTTATTACAAATAAATGTTTAGGGACTCAATCATAATGCTAAAATTTATACTGTCTTTTTAATTCTTTATAAATGGACAATGTCAACCATTCTGTCATGTTTGTTTGCTTTTCTGGAGCTTTGTAAGCAAAAGATTTTGTGTTCCTGGACCTTTAAAATGTGAACAAAAAATTGAATAATCATTTACTAGAATCTTTAAATTAGTTTAAAATGAAAAAAATCTCAAATATACTCATTAATAGTCCTCTAGACTAATTCTGGATTTGCCACTGAACCTTTTTTTACAGCACATAGAAATAGACAACTGCATTACTTTTCTCACTGTAAGAAAAGTGTATTCCTAGAGTTCACCTAAGATAGAAACACGTGTAGAATCAACCACACCATGTACAAACACTCACTCATCAAGGGCACAATGACTGGTGGCATTTCGGTGTGCTTGCCCAGTTCCATCTCCAGACAGACCGAACAGAAACCCCCCTCCTGAGAGGGGTCATGACAGCTCGACGGATTTTTGGAACACGAATCCCATCAACAGAGCAGTTCGGCCGAGCTGTAGATAGCCAGCAAAGCTTGTTCCTCTGAGATACACACCATCCAGGCCGCGGTCTGTTCACATGGCGTGACACCAAATACAACCTGCCATGTCCAGGCCAGAGAACATCACAGGTTCATGAACAGCTTTTACATGAAGACAGCATGTCCGACTGCCAAGAAAGAATTAATGCTGAGAGTAATAAAAAATGTAGCAAGATCACAGATTATCTCCTGGGAGCCTCGATGAACTCCCATGCCAAGCTTTATCATTAGCAGTGATTCTGATTTACACCCAAGATGTTTAGATGAGGTCTGTAGTGAAAATCACCAAGTACTGGATTATGATGACTAAGCGAAAAAGTTTAATGCGCTTACTTAAAGCCAAAAATACAAGATCAGTCGTTTCTAAAAAGTCTCATCACCATTCTGCCAGGTTTGGTTGCTTTTCTGGAATTTTATAAGCAATAAATTTGTGTAGTCATATCTAACAAAAGTATTGGGACACCTGACTTTTAAAGCTAAGTCAACAAAAAAATTGTCTTATTTCACTTTTATTCTATTCTATTTTATTAGATTTATGTATTATATTTATAAATTATAAATCTTTTATCACATTTTTATGTCATTGACAAATATGACAAACTGGTAGAAGCGTGGAGATGTTTATGAGTGATGGCAGGGGAGTTTTTAACAAAATTTGAGATTTTTGGAAGGTGGGAAGATGCCTGAGGAATAGAGAAGGAGTGTGCTGGTACCGGTTTTTAAGAAAAAGGGAGATGTGAAGACCTGCAGTTAATACAGTGGAATTAAGTTGATCAGTCACACCATGAAGTTATGGGAAAAAGTAGTGGAAGCCAGGCTGAGAGAAGAGGTGACCATCTGTGAGCAACAGTATGGGTTAATGCCGAGGAAGAGCACCACAGACGCATTATTTGCATAGAGGATGTTGATGGAGAAGTATAGAGAAGGTTAGAAGGAGATGCATTGTGTGTTTGTGGATTTGTTAAGTGTGCAGGAGAAATGACAGACTGGTCCAATCAAGGTGGAGGTTGGACTGCATCAAGGATCGGCTCTGAGCCCTTTTCTGTTTGCAGTGGTGATGGACTGGTTGACGAACGAGGTCAGACAGGAGTCTCAGTGGACTATGATGTTTGCGGATGATATTGTAATTTGTGTTGAGAGTAAAGAGAGTAGCAGGTTGAGAAGAGCCTGGAGAGGTGGAGGTACATGCTGGAGAGAAAGGGATTGAAAGTCAGTAGGAGTAAGACAAAGTACATGTGTGTGAATAAGAGGGAGGGCAGTGGAGTGGTGCGGTTGCAGGGAGCAGAGGTGGTGAAAGTGGAGGAGTTCAGGTACCTGGGGTCAACAGTGCAAAATAATTGAGTGTGTGTTAAGGAAGTGAAAAGAGTGCAGGCAGGGTGGAAAAGAGTGGTAGAATAAGTGATTGTGATAAAAGAGTATCTGCAAGAGTAAAAGGGAAAGTTTATAGGAATGTGGTGAGACCTGAGATGTTTTATGGTTTAGAGACAGTGTTAGCTGGAGGTAGCAGAGCTATATTCATTGGGAGTGACGATCATGGACACGGGTTTATTAGAGGGAACGCGCACGTAGGACGTTTTGGAGACAAGGTGAGGGAGGTGAGATTGAGATGGTTTGGACATGTGCAGAGGAGGGACATGGGGTATATCGGTAGAACAAGGCTGAGGGTGGAGCCACCAGGAAGGAGGAAAAGAGGAAGCCCAAGGAGGAGTTTTACGGATGTGATGAGAGAAGACATGCAGGTGGCTAATTTAAAAGAGGCAGATGTAGAGAGACGGATGATCCGCTGTGGCGACCCCTAATGGGAGCAGCCGAAAGAATCTATTCAATTCCAGACTTATTCCAAGCACAAGATTGAATATTTCGGGATTCATTTCATCTCCCTGACGCATGTTCGGAAGCGCAGTCGAGTTTAAAAACACTTCTGCCACAGCATATTTAGATAGATGGATATACTTTCTTCCCATGGGCAAATTTGGAAGAAATACCAAATTGTTTCCTTTTGAATTATTTTTCTGTATCAATAAGCAGTCGTTGCAGAATGTTTTCAGGGCTACAGTACAACTGTTTGTACAAGAAGATAAATGCACCCTTATGTGCAACGTATCTATGTTCTAACTTAGCAGGCGCTTAGTTGCGCGCTTATGTTTCTGTTTTCTGATGTCTTGCTTTGCCAGAAGGCACTAAAACTGGGGCAACATGAATTTAAAATGGTTCCTGTGAAGTACAAAACATCCTGTTTAGCACAGGAAGAGCTAGCCGACCCCCCCCCCCCATCCCAAGCCATCATAAGCTATGAATATGAGCCACCTGTAGGCAATGCTAATGTCTTTATAATAATTTTAACAACAATGTGATGGATGGAATGATTTGCGTTTGGGACAAACACTGTATGCCATTGTTTCAAATGAGAAGTAAAGCTGTACAATCTGACTGTATGAGCTAAATGGTGCTCACTTATGCAAATATTAATGCTTAATGATTAAATTGTTGCAGATTTGCCACTTTTAAGTTCTCCTGAAAATTCCTTTCTTGATGAGATTAAGTATTTAAATACAGTATGCCATACACATGTACTCCAATGGTTTAGAATCAAATCATTAATGTCAAGGCGGAGAGCATCTTAGCACCTTGCTAAGCAGCCCAAGAGAAGCAGCTCAGTGTGGCTGGGATTAGAACTCATTGTTGGTTGTATATTAGATAACTTTCTATCGGCTTCTCCCGTTAGGGGTCACCACAGCGGATCATCCGCATGTTTGATTTGCCACGTTTTTACGCTGAATGCCCTTACTAACGCAACCCTCCCCATTTATCCAGGCTTGAGACCAGCACTAAGAGTGGCTGGGGTTGGTTCCCTGACCGGGGATCAAACCTGGGCCACAGTGGTGAGAGCGCTGCATACTAACCACTAGACCACCAGGAAACCGTTGGTTGTATATTAGATGGTAGTTAAATTAGATAGTTGGTTTTTAAATGGTAGATCAGTTGGATAGATAATGTTTGGTTATCAGATGGTAGGTTGGTTGGATAGTTGATAGCACATTAGTTTTTATGTGATTAGGTTGATTAGTTGATTATTGGGAGTTAAGGTCCCCTGGTGGTCTAGTGGTTAGGATGCGGCGCTCTCACCGCTGCGGCCCGGGTTCAATTTTTCTTTACAGAGCTCTCAGAAGGCACCTTCCAAAAGCAACAGCAGACCCCAGCAGTAGCAACAGAGTGCGGCCCAAGTGAAATTTTCCACACTTTTTATCCTCTCAAAAGTAGCCTTGTCAGCATCTTCTTAAAGTTTTGGCTCTACACATCTGTTTTTCATTTGAATTTTCTGGAAACACTTCCTGTTTTTCAGCTTAATGTCAGCTCAAACTTTAACCCCCTAGTTTTCTACTTACATGAGTACATTCACTTCATGTTTTTTTTTTTTATATGATTTTTTCTTATATTTCTCTATGTAGAATTCTTTCTTCTCAATGCCTAAACTAAATCATAATTGTAACTATTGCCAGGTTAGTTGGGATTCTGCTAATTACTAATACTTGGAAGTGCATTTCTCCACAGTTGTTTGGCCGATATTAGCATGTGTTATAAGTACAGTAAAATTATAACCATAACACTAAATATCTAGAGGCATTGGTTTAGTAAAATATAGAAATATCATAAAAAATTGGAAATCTTTACTGTAGTTGACACCCAACTATAGTTAAAACCAGTGCTGTGCTAGTTACTAAAAAATAGTAACTAGTTACAGTTACTCATCACTTCATTCAAAAAGTAACTCAATTACTTTGTTGATTACTTACACCAAAAAGTATTGCGTTACTGTTAAAAGTAACTTTTTAGTTCCTATGTTCCCATTAATGCCCTTTTATTTATGATGGTGAATCCAAACACAAAACTGACTTAAAAACAAAGTCATTTTTAAACACTATTTTATTTAAGTCAGAGCAGCACAAACTGAATTTATCACAAGGATTTCTGAAATAAATAACAAAACAAGCTGAATAATATATTCACAATCAAAAACTAAAGTGGCTTCTGCATCATAAAAGCTGTTGTTTTGAGCTCTTAAAAATGTTCCTTTTACAGTTTAAGTATGAAAACTATCAAATAATGTACAACATAACACCGGGTTAGCTTCTAGCTCTGTCGAGGCATGGAGTTTCTGGAGGAGCTTCGACAGATTGGAGTTGCTGCTATCGCAGTAGATACGAGCTTCGAACCAGAAAGACACAGCTTACATTTGACTTAAAAGTTTTTGTCTTTATACTCAACTAAAGTGAAATAATGAGCATATTTCCACTTTGAGAAACTCGTCTTGCTCTCGCCTCGACTCGCCATTACTGCCGCACAGACCTGAATAAACGAAGACACGCCCACAGTAACTAGTAACGCGTTACTGCCCAACACTGGTTAAAACTATACCCTTTTATGCACAAGATTGTTGGTTTAAACGTAGCCTAGGAATTAAGAGTTTATTTGAGCATGTACATGACTTCAAATAACCACAAAGCAACAGTAGTTCTGATCTCATGGGTTACATATAAAAAGCCAGATGAAATGCATTAGACACAGTTAGAGGGCATGGTAAAGTTAAACAAGATTGAACAAATTTGCAGAAAACACACACACACGCACAAACACAGGTTGCACCATGAAATTACTGGATTCAATACATTTTAACAACTGCTTTGCTTTTCCTCGAAATCCATCACCTGGCAATTTTCTCCTTCACTGAACTTTCTGCCTTGACCCTCATCTAATTCAAGTCTAAAGGTCTGTTTTGCACGGTTCACAGTCTCGGGGTTCTGCAATATATCTATGGCAAAATAACAACACACACTAACACCTGAGCAATGTTTTGCTCTTAACACTAAGGTCAATGCGTAAGTTTGCACACCCCATCATTCCTGGATGCAGAAAAAGTTATTGTAAAAAAAAATATTGTATGGCGCTTGCTTTTTACAATTGTTGTACAAAACTGAATATTTATTTCATGAATCATAATTTTATAATCAATTAAACCTAACATATACTATATGGACAAAAGCCTGTGGACACATCACCATAAAATTCATATGTGCTTTTTTTCTTTTGAAGATGTTCCAGAATTAGAGTGTCATTGTAGATTGTGGAGATTTGTGCACATTTATCCACAAGGCTATTGGGAAAGTCAGGTGCTGATGTGGGTAAAGTGAGGAGGTCTGGGGTGCAGTCAGCATTCTACTTCATCCCAAAGGTGTTCATTAGGGTTGAAGTCAGAGCTCTATAGCAGCCCACTCAAGATTTTAGACTACAGTCCATGAACAGTGGAAAAAAAAGTATTTTTTTTCAGAGTGGTCTGAATCATTTAAGTTAAACAAATATGCAACAACAAAATAATCAGGAAGGGGGCAAATAGTTTCTCACAACACAATAAACTGTATAAAGCTAGCTTTGTGTATAAGGTGCAGTCATACGTTTGTGTCCCAAAAATTGTTTTTTTGCCAGAAATTTTATTTCTTTATCTTTGACCACTTGTGTGGCCCCTAGAGATTTTAGGTTTTTGATGTAAACAGGCAACTGACTATAAACAAAATGTGTGCAAATAATAAAACTTAACAGAAAACTCTCATTCACCTTCTGAATTAATGATCAGCTCTTTAGACTCCACGCGAGGCAAATTATACTTCTTATAATCTAAATTTAAATCACAAAGCCTGGGAAAAAAAACGAGGATTTTACTTTTATGCTCAAACACACACAGTTAGTTTAGACACCACCAGCTCTTCATAACAAAGTCATAATTGCAAAGCAAAAAGTCAGCGGGTTTTATGTCCTAAATGACTTGCATTTCGTCACTACACGGTTTCTGTACAATTCGTGGGGGTTAAGCGTATTTCTCTGGGGTTTATTAACACTAACCACCAGCTGTGACTGAACCACGACCTTCAATCAAATAAAAGCCACTTCCCACTTGTACTTTAGACTAAAAAATAAATCAATTTCACAGATCAATCGATACAAACGTTGATCCGCTTTACTGGTCCCGTTACAAACGAGCCTATATTTCATCAACATTTTTTTTTTCATACCACAAACACCATTTTGCGACTCACTATTCAGTGTGCTTAAAATTTCCATTCCTTTCACAGCTTAACCCACGTATTCACTCTTCATCAGGAGTCGGAGCTGCTAATGTGGCTCGACAGGCGAGCAGGACTGCGCTATCACTCATTACCACACTCCTTGTTGTAGGTACGAAGACCTCGAAAAAACGTTAGCAGTGGCGGTCTTTCACATGGTGCTTCGAGTAGAAATTCACACTTCCATTTATAAAGTCCTAAACAGAAAATAATGGAAATGCGGTGTAAAATCACACATGCTAACTTCTCTTTTAGCAGCCGTACTGAGCCCATATGCACAGCTAATGCACAAAAACGGATGCTAAACCTTTACACTTGATAGATTTAGATGATTTTGTATGCATAGCATGTATGAAATGAAAATATAACTCTAACAATATAGCTTTAATATACAGTATATTAAAGCTATGTTGTGCATATACCCAATATAGTGCATATACCCAATGTGTATATGTATACTATAACTATAAACTTTGAACACATTTCTTGGTAAAAGGTATTTTTTTGGCATGAAAGATGCACTTTTGAGGTTTAAACTCAAGGGATATAGATAGACCACATGACTTTGTGCTTTTTATAAGACAGATAATCGAATCTAAAAGGTTATTTTCCTCTATTTTTCTGCATAAAAAAAAAAAACGAATGCTAAATCAAGGCCGCGCTGATAAATCCTTCTAATACGAGCAGATTTAGCAGAGTCTAACCTAGTCAAATAGATTATAATGGAATATAAAGAAATATAAAAAGTCCTGAATCAGCACATCTCCCCAGAGGCATTAAGTGTAAAGAGACAAAAGTATAAACAAAGTCGAAATGCGCCCAGCAGTTTGTTTTATCTATAGAATCGCCGTATTTACAGTGAAGGCACTTTCTTTATATTATAATCCTCGCAGGAATTTTGCACACGGCAGCAAAGAAAAGACATGACGCTCCGTAAGAGCCGGATTGCTGACACGATTTCTCAACTGGAAAAGCAAACCGTTTTGCCCCCCCCCCCCATTTGGATTATATTAAACAATTGATTTCAAACCACAACAAATCAGACAACTTCATTTCCCAGATTCATTTCTGCACCATGTCTTCGTCCGCCCTCGAGTCCACAAAGAAAGCCGCAATAGAGAGGAGTACATCTAAAAAGACGTGTCCGTTTATAATTGGCCGTGATGAGACGTAACAACTGGAATCCAGAAAGTTCACAGGGTTGAAGATGCATGATGAGCTGTTCAGACGCAGCTACTTCTCACTGAAAACAGCAAATACGCAATCACGGTTGAGACGCTGATAATGGGTCATTAATGCAGCACTGGAAAGAAACTAAGCAAACCATTGCACTCTGCTGATTTCAACAATGCTGTGATTTTCAAATAAAGACAATGAAAAAAAAAAAGTAATGGAGTGGATGTCAGAGTGGAAATGGTCAAAGAAAAATTATGATCAGGCAATAACTGTGAATAAAAGTGCATACATTGTGTTAAGCCATGTTTTAAGTAAAGAGTATAACACATCATGCTCTTATACGGAATTATTCAATATATTGGGTGATGGAATGAAGCCGAGCTACTGTACCTGCACCGAAGTTCATCATTGTCCAATCACGTTAGGTCATAGCATGACTTATTTGATTTTTGTTACCCAATAATTGCAACTACAAGTTTAAAAAAACCTTTTTTTCCCCAGCTATATATATTTCTTCTGCCACTCAATTGTCTCTGGACATTTTCGGTAGCATTACATTTTCCTTTCACTTGAACTATGAGACCAAACCTTTGACTTCAACCCTACTAAAACCCTTCGGGATGGATGTGAACGCTGAGTCCACTCCAGACAGAACCTGACCTTACCATCACCATCTTTGGCGAATGAGCTCCACAAGCACACTAAAATCTAGTGGAACATCTTGAGATGTGTGATATGCTGCAAGTGGACAATCAGTCCTCAAAACTGATGTGCTGGAAGAAGGAAAAATAAGCAAACAAAGGGAGTCTGACCAGGGCTAATTTGTGGTAGCCAGAAGACTGGATCAGAAAGTCTCTAAAAATGACAGGTATTGTGAAGTATCTCTGGTATGCCATGGTTTGTACCAACCAAAAGTGGTTCCAACAAGCTGGAGGAGGTAGTGTGATGCTTTGTACATAGTTTCCCTTTCAGAAAATCGACCAGGAAGCTATAAAAAGCACATGGAGTATATTAGTGTATTTGCTTTTTCAAACAGTATTTTAATACATATTAGAAATGTTCTGGCTTTGCTCCTAACAGAGTAATGCTTCAAGCACTTCTCATACACGATTCATTTCATTTAAACTGAGCAAGGCATTTTTTTTTACTACAATATTATTTTCAGTCCAGCTAACACACTTCTCCTTCATCTGTATTAGTTAAAAACCACAAAGGGCTTGTGAACGAATCGAGTTTTACTGCAGGAAAGGGAAATTAAAGCGGCGGTGTTTGGATGGAGGTCATGCTGGGCACGACTTTGTGTTTTGTTTGGTTCAGCTCTACTGGGACAACCAGGACCTGAACTTTCCTCCCTGCTATGGCACGTAATTGTTGTACTGGTTTGGTGGAAACGTGGAAGAAAGATTTCCAGACAACAAAGTGTTTTGAAAGAGCTTATTTAGAAGTCTGGCTGAAATCTTTTAGAAATGGATTTGATGTCGAGATCAATGAAATACAAAGCTGTGTTTTCTGTATTATTTTATTTCTACTCTTTATTATTACCTGCCTTCTCTGAATTTTACTATCATTGATTTTTTGAACCTGTAGTCATTAAAAAAAAAAGAAAGTGGTAATGAAGGATTTTGTTAGTTTTTTAAAGTTCTGATTTAAGGAATGGACTCAAGATTTACATTTGCGGCATTTAGCAGACGCCCTTATCCAGAGCGACGTACAAAAGTGCTTTGAGTCTCTAGAAATGAATAAATCTACACTGGTACGCAAGATTACAAACTTAATATAAATATAACCCTAGAATTCTACAAAGCAAACTTGGAAAGTGCTAATTTAAGTGTTTTAGGAAGAGGTAGGTCTTCAGTCGTCGCTTGAAGATAGTCAGGGACTCCGCTGTACGGACATCTAGGGGAAGTTCATTCCACCACCTCGGTGCCAGAACAGAGAAGAGGGTTGAAGTATACTTACCTCTTATTCAGAGAGAAGGTGGTACCAGTCGAGCAGTGATGGAGGATCTCAGACAGCGTGGTGCAGTGCGAGGTGTGATGAGGTCTCTGAGGTAGGATGGCGCTGTTCCATTTTTGGCCACAGAGCAGTCAACATACAGCATTGTGGCCATCTTGATTCCTATTTATTACTTTATTATTTGTAAAACGGGTATTCCTGAAAAATCTCAGCCGATAGAATTTGTATACAATAAAATCCAATAGATTCAAAATAAAAATGTAATCAAATGGAGATGTTAAGATAACAACAAAAAACTAATCGAATTGTGATCTCATGGATAATAATGAGAATCGAAAAAGAAATCTGATGAATCTCATTAATCAAATTGAGATCTTGTGCATCGAACTGAGAGTCAAATCAAATCCAGACAAGAATTAGAATCAAGATATTTAAGATCTTAGGCATCAAATTGAGAATTGAATTTAATCAAGATGTTAAGTGATATAATTTAAAAAATAAGTATTGGATTAAATCTGATTCTTAAAAATGAAAATTAATAAAATCAAACAGACCTTATGAATAGAATTAAGAATCTAAAACTGCTTTAAATGCAAATCTTAAAAATCTAAATTAAGTATAAATTAAGGTGAGATCTTATGCATTAAAATAGAATACGATTGGGGTATTTGTTTGGCCATTCATTGGGAAGTGGTCGCTTAGTGTTCAGGGCTCTGGGTTACTGATTAGAAGGTCAGGAGTTCAAGCCCCAGTTTTGCCAAGCTGCCACTCTTGGGCCCTTTGGCCCCTCTTGGGCCCCTCTGTGCACTAGGGGCACTGTATCGTGGCTGACCCTGTGCTCTACATTTATGGAATTTAGCATTTAGTTATCTCCGTTATACTGCTGAGCAAATGAGGGTTGGGGCCTTGCTCAAGGGCCCAGCAGCGGTAGCTTCGTGGTGCTGGGATTTGAACCCATGACCTTTCCATCAGAAGTCCAATCTACACTTTCAGTCCTACTTTTTCCAGACAGTAGATGATGCTTATGCTGTGGTGGTTTATGAGAAATATATAAATCCTGTCAGGATTCTAGCCATCAATACATTACCCATCAACCCCTGCATGTCACATGACTTTCCCTTACACCTGTTCCTCGTCACCATTAATTAGCACATGTATTTAAGTTGTACCTTGCACCTCGAAGTTTCTCACAATCTGTCATGTGATGAGAGGGTGAGTGAATCATAACACGAACCAAAACCTCGATCTGAGCATGAGCCTGGAAAACAAGGTGAATGTGTAAGGTGCAGAAATGTGACTTAAATCCCTGTGCTAATTAACAGTGACTAAGAACAAGTGCGAGTGATCACACTGACGTGTGACCAAGTCATGTGACTTGCCAATGCAGGCTATGGCCATAACCTTGATGGCTGCACTCTACTGAACACTATATTCAATATCCTAAATATATGATATGATTATATACAGGAAGTATCCTGAAACAACTTTAAAAATATATTATATGCCCAAATGTTTGTGGACACCTGACGATCAGACTTGTATGTGGTTCTTTGGCAAAAGTCAGAAGCACGCGTTCGGACATATAAACAGATTTGAACACAACCCAAGCTTTCTAGAAGGTTTGTTTTCCTGTGAACCCACATGCTTGCACCATTCAGGGCAATTACTGTATCCTGGCATTATTTATAGCTACTAACTACACTTCTGAAACTGTTGTTTATGTGTGTTTGCAGTGCGAAGCTCGATACCGGCTTTAGCTGCCATTATAATGGCCAATTTAATTGTTCTGCAGGATCACACTCTGTTCTATTCTTTTTTTTCCCCGTCTAACTGAGTGCGGACGTGATGTAGCTGATGTAAATCATCCAAAGCATCCCATTCAGTTAAAGGATTTAAGGAGCGAGTGTGGATTCAAGCATGGATGTGTATCTCTTTTGTGAGATTTGCTCAATACCAACAAGAACTTGACCAGTCCTTTTTTCTTTTTTCAGGCTAACAATTGATCCTCACCTCAAACAGTAAAAAACTCAGCACCAACTAGCAAGAAAGTGAAGCTAAAGTTTGAAATGAAAGAGTTTCTTGGATATAATTTCTTATAGGAAATAACACTATATGAAAAACCTATATTTGGACACGTGACTTTTCCAACCTTATGCAGTTCTTTTGCTCAAATTGTTAATCACAAATTTGGATGCAGAGCATGACAGTGCCCCTGTGCACAAAGCCAGCTCCATGCTAGATGTGCTTGACATGGGCTAAAGTGGAAGATCTCCTGCTTTAGAGCACGGACCTCAACCCTATCAAACATCTTTGGGATGAATGTGAACGCTGACTGCACCTCAGGCCTCCTCACCTCACCTACATCAGTACCTGACTTTACTAACACCCTTGTGATTGAATGAGTCTCACATGAATCGCCAGAAGCGCACTCTAAAATCTAGTGGAACATCTTAGGAGGAGAGTGAAGGCCATTCTAAAAGGACTAAAGGTGGAATGGGATGTTTGCAAAGTACGTGTTATTGTCAGGTGTGCACAAACTTTTTTCCGCATAGTGTACGTCTACATAGAATATGTTGAGACACATGTACTATATGGTATGATTTTAGGAAAATTCAGCCCGATGCTTAGTCTTAATGCTTAATGCTTTTCCTCTTTCCTTTGTCCCAAAGTGTTTTCATTTATACACTAGAATTTAAAAAAAATATTTATATAAATATTACTGTATTTTTATTTTTTTTTACATTACATTTGCAGCAATTGGCAAAATTATCCAGATCGATTTTTATCTCCTTTATACAACTGAATAGCTGAGGTTAAATTATGGGGTCTTGCTCAATGTCCCCAGGATTGATGGCTTAGTGGTGGTACTGGGATTTGAAGTCCAACATCCTAAACACTGAACTAGCACTTCCATCGCCACCCTGCCTTTTTGTCCCTTAAAGAAAATGTCAAATTTGGCGTGTCACAGAGAAACTAAAAAATGCATGAGCTTGTTTTAAAAAAATGTCTGAAATTCAGGTCATGATTTTTATTTATTGTATTTTTTTTAACAAAGGTATTTATTAGAAAGAAATTTGACTGAGTCCAGCACTCTATAATATACATGCATATGAGAAAGGAGCGTGTGAAAAACAGTGCTCACACTGCCTTTTAAACTGCAGGGATACTGGAGTGTGATTTCACATGTCTTATTTATTAGGATTGTAGCCACAGAGTCAAAAAAAAAAAAGTGGGAAAAAAAAACACTGTAAACATCTAAGACAAATAATCCTGCATTGCGTTTCACATCTTCGGCCTGAGAGATTCAGATACTGTTGTCACACCAAATACTGCAGAACAAAGCTGGAGATATTCCTCTTGCCATGAAGCTTCAACGTATTCGAAACCAAACAAACGCAGCCTGCAAAGAAAAATCGAGTAAATGATGATATCGGAGACGGGACCACAGTAGCAAATTTAAGGCGTCAAAGTTACGATCAATCCTCGTGTCCTGGTCCTGGGGTGCCTGCAGGGAAGCTACTCCATGCAAGTAATCACAGTGAAATGAATCAGGATGCCAGACAGACGTGGTTCCTAATCACAATACTAGAAAACACTCGAGAAAAACAGCTAGAGAAAGAAGATGCATCTGGAGTGCTGCCACTTTTGCTTGGCAGATGCTTGGCGAGCGTCAGTATACGAGGACAATAAGTACATTCCTCCTTCGGTCTCTGAACATTTCAGCTTTATTCCCTCTACACATTTCCTCTGGAGATCTACCAGAGCTGTGAGGTTCAGTGTGTTATGGCGGTTACTGCCTCGGCATGCCAAAGGCGGTAAAGTTGCTGATCCCTGCTGAGACTAAATGGATTATAATTAATCTCTGGAGCCCTTGACAATCAGACGCTGGATCTCACGGCTATGGGGCAGACTGCAGATCTGTTCTGTCGCCCACATACAGGTGGTACAGCAGCCCGTGGACAATACAAGTACGTGTCGTCACTCAAATGCACCTAGAGGTCCTGATTTGCAAAAATTATGGTCTTTAGGGACCAAGGTATAGATGGGACGGTGTTTTACAGAATTTAATATTGTTTGTGGGAATCCACCAACATTTCAATGAAATGCAAGGAATGATGGACCTATCAAATGGTTGCAAAATCCACCACCAGACTACCGCTGTTGGGTTGTACAGGGTGGTGCAGGGAAACGGGAAATTTAGGAACTAGGAGTTCCTCTGAGTTATTGAGGTTGGATTTGGACTGGAATGACGACAGTCTGCTTCAATGGATCAGGGCCACAAGTTGCACTTAATCACCAAATCACTGCACACCTCAACAATGATGAACTGTAGTTAATGGACATTTGGTGGCACCCAGATTAAGATGGGTTCCATAATGAGTCCGGTTTCTCTCAAGGTTTCTTGAAGTCTCGCAGTCTTTCCTCACCACAGTTGCCACCAGCTCACTCATTAGGGACAAACTTAAATATAAGGAACAAACTCACACATTCTTTATTACTGTTTTATCTGTGTAAAGCTGCTTTGAGACAATGTAAATTGTTAAAAGCGCTATACAAAAAAATGATTAATTGAATCGAATTGAGTTGGTGATTCTGGGGCAAGCGTTCTCTGAGAAAGCCTCTTATAAAAATAGTGATGGTGTGGGGGAACTCAACGTCGTGATTGTGTCCTGTCTGGTAATTTCGAAGAAACCGGTTCAGCCTTAAAAAATAGAAGTCCCCAGGTGCTGTTAAACGGCCCACATCGAGAATATCGAGGCTGTTCTCGCTGCCTTCGTGAGGAGCCCTCGCCGATCTGTTCTGCAACACGTATCTCTGTGTTGAGATTTTTCTTCAAAATGACGCAGCCATACTGCAATCGCACGAGCAGACGGGACACGATCGAGACATCCTAACTGTTAATGACACCCAAGGTCCCTACTCAGGGTCGCCAACTCCTAGTTCCAAAAGTTACCGTTTCCCTGCGCCGCCCTGTATAAAGAAGATATGAATAAGGGCCCTGAATAAGGGCACTTGCCAATGTCATAATATAGTGTTTAAAGCTTCCTAATAACTGGGCTACAGGAAGTAACCATGATCAGAGCATATTTGAAGGCAAAGCAGATGGCACTGTTTTCTGTAAAAATATCAAGAGGAACTGCACCGTTATCTTAAAACACAAGCAACCGAATGTTTAAAGCCTAAGAGGAGTTTTTATTATGCTAGCACTTGCTATGTTTGATGTGGCCTAGCGAAGAGTAATTGTTTGGAACTGGAAAAAAAAAAAAAAATCTTTCCTTGAAACCTGATCAATTATTTTTAGCACACTATGCAATTGTTGCTAGCAACAAGCTGTAGCGCGTAGCGAGTAAGCAGTACAGCTGATTCAGAAAATGGTGACACAAAACTCCATAATAGTTTAAGCGTGCAAAAAGCTATGAGCATGAAATTAGCATCAATCAGGCTAAAAAACAGAAGTTAGTAAGACTCGGTACTACACCGAAAGAAATGTCTATTCCAGAGCAAATTCCAGTTACGGTACACGCAGATTAATCATTTTATTGATTTGTGTTGGCTCACTTTCTTTACTTTAATTTATTTGCTCAATGCTAGTAGCATAACGCAAATAGTTTTCGCTAATCGTTGACCCTGAACCTACTGAACTTGCATGAAGAGATGCTTCTGACTCTACAGCATTTTGAGGACGTCTTTGTCCACCACTATTTGCACTTTAAACATTATTTGAAGAACCACTCAACAATTCCACGCACATTATATAAAACTCGAGATTGGTTTAGTTTTCTTTGTGCAATTTTACACACAATCGGAGCACAAAGTTATTCCGTTTGTAAATCCGTAAAAAAAATATCAAGCTAGATAAAAATTCTGATTTACCATTGTAGTGTTGAGTATCCTGTAAAAGCATACCATGTAGTGTTATGCGTCTCAGAGTATTCTATGTAGACATGCACTGTATTTACCAAAGTTTGTGCACACCTGACCATTTTTAACAATCCTTTATTTAGTCTTCTCCACTCTCTAGGAAGATGTTCCACTAGATTTGTGCTTGTGGAGATTTCTAGGAAATACATTCAGCCACAGAGGTGTTTGGAAAGCCAGGTACTGATGTAGATGACGTGAGGAGGCCTGGGGTGCAGTCAGCGTTCCCATTTATAATGTTCAATAGTGTTGAAGTCAGAGCTTCATATGAGACCACTCAAGATCTTCCACACACTTCCAACCGATCTGAAGCATATCTTCATGGAGCTGTTTTTTTTCCTCAGGGGCACTGCTATGATGGAGCAGGTTTGGGAAAATTTTATGCTATAGATATTGTGAGCCTTCAGCTTAACAGTTTGGGGAGGAACCACACATGGCTGGAAAGGTTAGGCATCCCAGTACCTTTGTCTACATAGTGTGTACTCTCAAAAATAAGTCATGTTAGCACTGGGTTGTCGGTTTTTCAAAATCAAATGGGAATCAATAGCTCCAAAACTGACTGTTTAGACGGATACAAAAACAATAATAAAAATAAATAAATGCCCAATTCTGATTGGTTAATAGTTTTTCTTGCCACAAACTGCTCTGCTCATAGCTAATGAGATGTGTTAAAACAATCAAAAAGACATATTTGATGGTGAAATATGGATGACAACAACCACCATTATTCCATGTGACACCGAGTACCACATAAAATAATAGTAATACTTTTTCTTATACCAACACTTGCTGTGTAGGTTTTATGTGACCTACCATTGAGTAGCCATTTGGAAGTGAAAAATCTGTTCCTTAAAGCCTCCCGCTAGCTCCTCCTTTTGAACGAAAGCCTGTTATTTCACTTTCCACTCTGCCATTTTTCAGTTCAGTGGCTTTAAGTCGAACGCTCTTGTGTGCTTAAGTGCTTGGCTTCTGTTCCTGCCTGTAAGCTCAGTTTTACAGAAGTCTCTTGGCGTGTTATGGGCACCGGGAGCCGTGAGCTTGGTAACAGAAGCGTCATCTGAATGTCAACAGGCTCCTCGCCGCTTTTACTCCATCTGCTGCCTCTGGGATTCGAGTGAGAGGCGGCGCTCTTACATATGGCCTATTCTGCAGCACGCTGCATTAGATCTGAGTGCTGTCAACTTCAATACAGTTATTCACAAAGTTACAAGATTGAGGGAAATTAACAAGTCTGAGATGCATTATCAAGGGTGAGTGGGGAAAAAAATTAATTCCAATCTCTCGTCAAACAATCCTGCACTGATTCTCTATAAGATTTTTCCCATTTTTTTAAATTATACATTTTCAGTATTCTTTTTTTTTTCCTGGTGGATTCCTGGCACGATCCCCTGAACACTGGATGCTAAATGAGAACCCAACCTGGGATCACAGAGCACCATGAACACAATCAAAAGCACAAACACGGCCTGTATCTGGATGGGGTTCTCTTCGATTGGAGGCCACTCTGTGCAGCTGGAGATGGTTTCTCATCAACGGCCAGGGTATCCATGAAATTACGGATTAAGAACCGGAGCTTTGAGGATTTGGATTTGGACTGTAGTCTGCTACACTGACTCAGGAGTACAGTTTGCATCTGATCACCATTTCTTTTCTCCCCATACCGAGGCATCCTGAGGTTGCTCTAGTTTGACATTTGACCTCCTTGAGTGTTAAAGGCTCTGGCATGGAGAAGCTGGTGATCCTCTGATGATCGCAAATGTTGAGCTATTTTATGAGTTGCTCTGTAGCTCCTAGTTTTATAACCATAATGACTGTATGAGACTGTAGAAAGAACATTACTTATAATCTTATACTCCAGTACTCATGTTAGTTCTCACTCTCCAGTGTTCTGTATTGTTTAAAGACTATAAAAAAAAAAAAAAAAATCACACTCTTGATATCACCCAAATGAATGGTTCCCCTTTTGAGTCTGGTTCCTCTCAAGGTTTCTTCCTCATAACATTTAAAGGAGCTTTTCTTTGCCACAGTCGCCACGGGGACAAATGCACACCATTCATCTTGACTGTTGATTTCTGTAAAGCTGCTTTGAGACAATGTCTGTTGTGAAAAGCGCTATAGAAATTAACTTGACATCACTGCACACCTCATCATCGTTTAGCTGTAAATAAATGAACATTCAGTGCCACACAGATGAGGAATAGGTTCCCTCTTGAGTCTGGTTTCTCTCAAGGTTTCTTTCTTATGCCATCTGGGGGAGTTTTTTCTCTCTTCATTCGCCACCGGCTCGCTCATCAGGGACAAACTTACACTTATAAAGAACATCGTATTGATTCTTTATCTGTGTAAAGCTGCTTTGAGACAATGTTCATTGTTAAAAACGTAATACAAATAAAAATGAATTGAAAACACACACACACACACACACACACACACACACACACACACACACACACACACACACACACACACACACACACACACACACACACACACACACAGGTTGGAACCCCGTCAATAGACCGTAACCCCAAAGCTGTGAAAGTGTATGTGGATGCCATTCTGTGCAACACTGTCATGTTATACTGAGAGAAGCAGATGCAGGTGAAGATAATAAAAGGGCAAACATACAAAACAAAGCACCGAAACACAAAAACATTTAAGAATCTATTACCTTAGAAATGAAAATAAAGACCATTGAGGATAAGAACAACCATGACAACAAATGGGAGATTTACACATCGCATGGACAAAAGTATTGAGACACCTGACATTTCCAGCCATATGTGGTTGTTACCACAAAGTTGGACGTACACAAGTGTACAGGACGCCTCTGGATGTGGTAGCATTCAATTTAACTTTTACTTGGACTAGGAGACCCAAACCTGTTCCAGCATGACAACGCACCTGTGCACAAATCCAGCTCAATAAAGATATAGCTTTAATGGGTTGGAGTGGAAGATCTTAAAATGTCTTGCTAAAGATTGAATTGGAGGTTATTATAGCAGCAGATGGGAACTAAATGTGGAATGGGATGTTCAAAAAAAAAAAAAAAAAAGCAGAGGCCAATCTTATGGTCAGGTGTTCACAAACTTTTAATATCCATATAGTGTCTGTGCACAAAGCAGCTCCATTAAGATTTGCTTTACATGGTTTGGAAGTGTGAGGGAGATCTTGAGTGGCCTGCTATAGAGCTTTGACCTCAGCCTTAATAAACACCTGTACCCTGTAGTGAAGAGCAGTGGACCCCAACCCCTGGTCCACAGACCGGGACCAGTCCGTGGGTCAATTAGTACCGGGGCGCACAGAAAGAATACATAACTTACATTATTTTCATTTTATTTATTATCTGATTTTAAACGATGTTTTATTTTGGAAATTACTGGATTCTCTCCACCACATCTGTCTATGACTCACTCTTGATGCATGTCATGATGCCTCGGTCACATGTCTTACTTTCATCCGCTACCTTTCTAAAGGGGCTGCTCCGGCCGCTAACTCATAATACATTACCGCTAAATTCAAACCCCCAAGCTCGCAAAATTAACTAAAAACAAACACAGTGGATTCACGTTTATTATTATATTTAGTAAATACCATTTTTTTTGCCGCTCGTATCATTTTATTTTGTTGTATTTATGCCACACCTTAAAGGCCGGTCCGTGAAAATATTGTCCGACATTAAACCGGTCCGTGGTGCAAAAAAGGTTGGGGACCACTGGTGTAAAAGATGTAGAGGCTGATGGGAACTGCAGTCCAGGGCCATAATCACCAAGGCCAAACACATTTTGCTAAAATTATTAAAATGTAAAACAAAACAAAAAAAATAACAGACAGAAAACGTTTGAATTTTTACAATACTACAGATGAAATGTAGTTTCTGTCTGTATACTATTATCCAAAACCATATGCATGTGTATGTGTAAAATTTTACATTTGGGTGGTAACTTAGTGGTCGAGACATTATAATTTGGATTTGAAGGTTGCAAGTTCAAATCCCACCCACACCAAGCTGCCATTTCCTGGGCCCCTGAGCAAAGCCCTTAAGCTCATATCTACTCAGCTGTATGAATGAGATAAATGTAAGTCATATTGGAAAAGGGCATTAGGTGCCCTTTATGGCAGGTGCCCTTATCCAAAATAAAATGCAATTATATTATTTATATTAATAACTGCGCAGTTGAGGGTAAAGGGCCATACTTTAGGGCCCGATTGTGGTAGGTTCTGGGAATTGTAACTTTCCAGTCAGAAGTCTACCACATCCACAAAATTAGATGCAAATGTTGAATAGCAATTTGACTACACAAGCAGTTTAGCGGAAAAGTTGTCTAACGATAACCATTTATGCAAATGAAGCGAAAATATTTTAATGAGTTCATATCTCTCAAGCGTAACCTTTCTCCTGTAAAACATCGCTTTTCCGTGTCCAATAACAAACCGCAACAGGACCGCGCATCAGCTTGCAGCAGTGTGTGTAAACTCTGGGGTACGATTTTCTCAAGCCTCCATAGATCACTGCTATCACCTCTTTTATTTACAGTATAAAGTGTCCCATAAGGCATTTAGTGGCATCTCACCATATGCTCATTTCATCAGACCTCTACTTAAGAGCAGCAAACAGAAGGAACATCTGTGGCCTAATCACTACATAGTCACATAAGCGACCAACCTCAGCATTCTAAAAGGATGGAAAGAAACCTACAGAAACTACAGCACTAAGAAAGTATAAGATTGCTGTGTCAACTTGATCTGGTGCTTCTCTCTCTCTCTCTCTCTCTCTCTCTCTCTCTCTCTCTCTCGTGTGCAGTTATCTCTCTCTATCAGAGTTTACCTAGATATACATACAGTATCTAACAAAAGTTAGTACACCCCTCAATTTCAGCAACAATTTTAGTGCATCTTCTCAAGGGACAATACAACAGTAATGAAACTTCTTGTATAGCAGTTCAGATTTACTGTCCTCTGAAAATAACTCCACATACAGTCATTATTGTCAAAATAACTGGCAACAAAAGTGAGTACACACAAAGCTGTATGGCGTGTAACCATACAAAGCCACATGTTTTTGTCTGCTTGACTAAACCATACAAATTAGTGTATATTTTATTAAAGCAGTTAAAATTTGGTGCTTTGAGTTCAATTCTTTCATACTGCCCACTGGATGATCAGCATCGGTAAAACCCTGAAACTAAATTACAGTGCAGTGGTCAGGGTCAAACAGGTGTTTTCCAAGACGGGTTCCACTGGAAACAGACCTCGCAAGGGTCCATCAATGAAGTTGAGACCTCGTGCGTCAGGTGCAGAAGCTGGCTTCAAAAAACAGAAGCACGAGTGCTGCCAGCATCGCTTTAGAGGTTGCAGAAGGGGAACGACCATACACCGCACGCTACAGGTCGGTTTGCATGGCTGTCGTCCCAGAAGGAATCCTCAACTTGTGCTGGCTCACAAGAACCTATCCATAAGCATGAATTAGGGGAACCATGTCCTGTGGTCTGATGAGAATAAGATAAACTTGTTTGGCTCAGATAGTGTCCAGCACGTGTGGCGACGCCCAGGTGAGGAATACCAAAAAAAAAAACTGTCTCTTGCATACAAGCATGGTGGTGGTAGCATCATGATCTGGGGAGCTCTGGTTTATTAAAGGAAACCATCCATCCAACTTCTGAAACTGGGTCGAATGGCAGTTTTCCAACATAATGACCCCAAACAGACATCCAGGATGACAACTGCCTTGCTGAGGAAGCTGAAGGTGAAGATGATTGAGTGGCAAAGTAGTTCTCCAGACCTGAACCCTACTGACCTGTAGAGCATCCTCAAGTGGAAGGTGGAGAAGTGCCATGTGTCTGACATCCAGCAGCTTCATGATGTCATTATGGAGGAGCAGAAGAGGACAAATTGTGCAGCTCTGGTGAATTTCATGCCCAAGAGGATTGAGGCAGTGCTACATAACAATGGTGCTCACAGACACTTTGGACACAGCTTTGACATGTTCACTTAGGGTGTACTCACTTTTTACCAGTTATTTAGACATTAATGGCTGTATGTTGAGTTATTTCAAGAGGACAGTAAATCTATATTGTTATACAAGCGGCACACTGATATTAAGTTCTATATTATTGTCTCCTGAGAAAATACAGTGAATGGTTGCTGAGATGTGAGGGGTGCACTCACTTTTGTGAGATGCTGAATAATAGCAGGTGTTAAGGCTTTACATGTACAGGGTCAATAGACTTCACAGAAAAAGTAGTGTGCACGCTACATGATCATTTTCACGTGGAAAACACATTTTACATTAGCAGGAAAATAAAAGGGAATCAAATGTGATTGAGGTGCGAGTACACTCCTGGAAAAGAGTGCAAAAAGGGGTTACTAGAGGGGTTTGATATGCGACTGTCAGATAGATAGATAGATAGATAGATAGATAGATAGATAGATAGATAGATAGATAGATAGATAGATAGATAGATAGATAGATAGATAGATAGATAGATAGATAGATAGATAGATAGATAGATAGATAGATAGATAGATAGATCTTACTGAATGAGTTTTACTGCATGAGGTCTGGAGGTCATCAGGTGATCTGGAAGCGTCATGTGAAAGTTAAGACAACGGTAGGCCAGGTGTGTGTGTGTGTGTGTGTGTGTGTAAGAGAGAGAGAGAGAGAGAGAGATACAATATGCTCCAGTAATTTACACTCTCCTCTTCTAAATCTCACACACTCCCTGCAGCATTATTCTTAGGCGCTCAGGACTCACCAGATTCAGCACCGTCTCCGCGATGTCTCGGTCGCTCACCTCGCCGGCGCGGATGAGACCCACGAGCACGGCGAACTTCGTCCGGATGGTGCGGATGGGCACCGCGGGGTTGAGCACGCCGGCTGCCAGGAGCACGGAGCCGGAGCCCGCGGACGATCCCGGCGCTGCCGCCTCGCCTGTGATAGAGCCCGCGGCCCCGCGCTGCTGCTGGCGCTCCTGGTGCTGATGCTGATGCTGCCCGCGGCCCGGAGCGCACAGCGCCGTCTCACTCGCCATCATCATCATCATCCTCCGTACCTGTCTCTACAGGCAGCCTGACACCATCCAACACAATCCCCGGGATCAGACCTGGGCTTGGAAGGAAATGTCTAGAAGCAGCCTAAAGCGAGGCTTTCAATAAGACACGCACCGCTGATGTCCGATGTGGACAGATCCGTGATCCGAGTCGGTGTGCGGCTTGTGGTCGGCTCGGGACGCGCTTCCTCTCTGAGCTCCACTCAATCTCCAGATGGACGATTCCTGCACGAATCGACTCCTTTCCCAGAACGACTCACTTCAATCTGAAACGGATGGCTCAATTCAAAAGAAAGAACCGACACTCCTAATAATAATAATAATAATAATAATAATAATAATAATAATAATATAGTATAATTATTATTATTATTATTATTATTATTATTATTATTTCCAGATGTGGGGATTGTTTCCCAGATCCAGAGTTCCTGGTTCAACTTTGAACTTTACTCTCTCACATTCCTCATATCCATGTGGATCTCTTTCTTAAATAATGTGTTTTCTCTTTTGCTCTTTAAGAAGTATCTATGAATTCTACCATCATTTTCATCATAATGGAATTAAAATAATGTTTCAGTCGATTCACAAATCGAACCAATAACAATTTCTCAGTGCACTGGTGGCCTATTTCCACATCTGGCCTAAGTTTGTTCATGGCATTGGACAACCAAATTATTAGTGCTGATCCTAGGCCTGGATTAAAATAATAATAATAATAATAATAATAATAATAATAATAATAATAATAATAAAAAGTGGTTAAAACATTGCATTTCGAATTTAAAAGTCTGGTTAAAATCCCACCCACACTAAGATGCCACTCCTGGGCCCCTAAACAAGGTCCTTAATCGCAGAACTGCTCGGTTGTATGATTGAGATAAATGTAAGTCGTTCTGGATAAGGGCGTCTGCCAAATGCTATAAATGTAAATATATGGGCTTATAAACAAGGTCCCTCACCCTCTGCTCCACAACTGTCAAATCATATCTGACCCTGTGCTCAGCTCAGCTCCTGTTCTATACACAAGGAAAAGAAAAAAACATACACTCGCATGCCAAGGACAGTAAAACAGTGGCAACGCACAATGCTTTATACTACAATAAGTGTATACATGCTGGTGTAAATCTGATGAAGGAAAACTCACTCTATTCAATATTAGACCCACTTTGTAAAAACTCAAAATTAGTAAAGCAAGTTGTGAAGAGCGATCAGTTAATGTTTGCATGACACGCCCGTTATTTGAAGCTGAGATCTGAACTTTGTGACCCTCCTTACATCACTTACACACCTTCCCCATTACCCTGCAAATATAATATTCACATTAACACAAAAATAACATGCACGGCCTCACCAATGATAATCGAGACAACGCAGACAGACTGGAACAGGCCATTATCACAATTATAACCATGCTGAAGCTTTAAAATACTCATTCGGAATAAAAGTTGAATCAGACCACATGGGCCGGCCTTCGCTCCCCACTCGGCCGCTCAGGACCCTTTCACCGGATCACCGCTGTTCTTTCCTTGGGCTGCTTTTTTATAGCTACTGACCACTGCAGACCAGGAAAATCCCACAAGAACTGCAGTTTTGGAGACGCTCTGACCCAGTCGTCTAGCCATCTCAATTTGTCCCTTTGCAAACTTTCTCAAATCCACCATGCTTGGCCATTTTTCCTGCTTCGAACACATCAAATTTGAGGACAAAATGTTCACTTGCTGCCTAATAAATCCCACCCACTAACAAATTTCATGAAGAAGAGATAATCGGTGTTACTTTAATGTGCATTTGCCAGTTATATATACACATACACACAGTGTATACACACACACACATACACACACACACGTGTGTGTGTGTCTATGCATGTTTGGTTTTATAGCTTGGTGGTGGCCACGCTTCTGCACAAGGATAGGAATGTCTGACAGTTTCGACCTTGGTGTGTGTGTGTGTGTGTGTGTGTGTGTGTGTGTGTGTGTTAGTGCAAGGTCCTCACAAGGATCGTAAGACTAGTGTGTGTATGTGAGCATAAGGACATGTCTGACGGAATCGTTATTTAACCAGTACGTGTCACACTGCACTTTCTATGGCAAGCTTTTAGAGCTTCAGAAGAAAAAAAAAAAAAAAAAAAAAAAAAAAAACTCAGGCAGAGAGGCAGACTGCCATCACACGATCACACACTCCTACGAGTAATTAAGGTAAAGATGCGAGTATGCGCAAGTGATCACAGTATGTAACATGTTTAACTAAGGTACGTCAGCATGACAAAGTAACCCTGAAACTACTGTACAGATGTGATTTTGCTGAACTAATATTCTCGCTTATAAATAAAAGTCTTTAGGTCACATGGCATTGCCTCCTGCAGAATGGTAATAGTTTCCTTTCCAAATTAGCTCTGCACTGATTGCTCCTGTACTTGGCATGTAGGCAGAGTAAAAACAGACTTTCTGCTTTTTGTTCTTAATGAATTGGATCTCTTTTGCTGTGTTTGAGATTGTGGTTGTGTTGCACTCAGTATTTCAGAAAGCTCACATGGTGAAGTTTAAGAGCGGCTGTCAAAACAGCTTCGTGTTAAAATATGGAGTAAGAAATGTACTTAAATCTGAAATAAGTCTCTTTTAAATAGGAAAAAAAAATGCACAAAAATTACAATGCAATACAAATTAGACTTAAATGTCAACTTGTATTCATCTATTATATTACATATAGTGTATATCAACTTTCTTTTTCACCCTTTTTGTGGTTCTTCCCCCTCAAAGCATTGGAGGCACACAATTGTATAGAAGATCTTCAACCGTGGTAGGTTTAAACAACTCATTCACTTGATCTAGGAAAACCCAAACCTATTCCAGCATGACCATATGCACAGAGCAGCTCCATGAAGATTTGCTTTACATGGGTTGGAGTGAAAGATCTCCTGCTATAGAGCTCTGACCCGCTCAACCACAATCCAAAATCTCGTGGAACATCTTCCAAGATTAGTGGAGGTTTTTAGAACAGTAAATGGAGAATGGGATGTTCAAAAAGCACACAATCAACCATCTTGTAGTAAAAAAATGACACCACAATATTTTGAACATACAGCAGTTTTAGTTTTAATTACTTTCTTTAAATAAATACTGTTTTTAGATTCTCTGCACTTGCTTTTGCAAATGATTTAAAAATCCACAATAAAACTACGGCAGGGAAATACTGCCATCTAGCGGATATTAAAGCTCTTTTCCTTCACTGTCCCATTGATCAGCTGATGAGAAATCGTTAGTCCTGAAATAATAATAACTATAGCTGTAGGCATTAGAGACATTTTTTTATTTAAAATTAACTTACTATATTGGTCAGCATCAGGACTTGGAGATTGAATGTAATGGCGAGGTACAATGTCCAAAAGTGCAAACAATAAAAACAAACAAAAAACAAAGTTTTGTCAAATCTACACACTAAAACCAATAAAAAAATAAATAAATCTCCTTGATGCACTAGTCTTATATAAACCTATCCAATAAAAAAAAAATAATAATAACATTTAAAAAATTAAATGAAAAAAAAAATGTTTTTAAAAAGGACAAATATAAGGTTCCTTGGGTATATGAGACATGTATCTGACAAGTCTGCCACAAAATACACCAAAGCTAAAGAACAGGGCAACTGAAATAAACACGTGGAAATGAGACACAGGTGCGAGCAATGATATTAATAGACAGGAGAGAACGACCTGGGAGAACTCTGAGGACCTCTAGTGGTTTAAATACCACACGAGTCCAACTAAAAGTCTAAAATCCTAAAACTAACATTATTCTAAATGCTATTGTAGCCTGGTAGTGCATTTCTATTCTATTCTATTCTATTCTATTCTATTATTTTACATCAACTTTATTGTCATTAAGCAGAGTACAAGTTAACAAATTACCAGAAGTGCAAATAGCAATGTATATAAATAAATCTAATATCTTCTTCTTCTTCTCCTTCTTCTTTCGGCTTCTCCCAATAGGGGGCGCCACAGCAGATCATCCGTCTCCATACCCCCGTCCTTTACATCTGCCTCTTTCAACCCAACTACCTGCATGTCTTCCTTCAGCACATCCATAAACCTCCTCTTTGGTCTTCCTCTTTTCCTCCTTCTGGATAAATAAATCTAATATAAATATATAAATATACAATAAAGGTATTTTGGGAAAAAAATTTTACAGCACAAATTTTAATTAAAGCAAGACAAAAAGCTAAAAGATATTTCCTCCTCACCTCATTTACATCCCTACCTGACTTTACTAACACTATTTTAGTTAAAAGATCTCCACAAGCACACTCCAAAATCTGCTGGAACATCTTCCCAGAAGAATGGAGAAGAATTTTTCTATAACAGCACATTTGGGGCCTAAATATGGATCGTGATGTTTCAAAAGCACCGACAAACTCACCAGGATACTTTTTTGAAAAGCGAATGGAAAAACAGCCCAATGAATAGACACAGCTAGATCATTAGAATTAATTTAGATATAGTTTATTAAAAAGACATCGTCTCTGACTTGTCCTCTACGTAATCCAGTACTACAAGAGCAGGTCTGAGAAAAATCAAACCCAAGTCATCCTTTTGTTTTTTTTTTTTCATTTCATTTTTTCCACAAAGTTAAAATAAAATACAATAAAATAACACCCAATTTTCTCAGACAAAGGGAAAAGGCAAAAGTAAAACCAGCTTACATCTGAGTAACATTTTGTACCATATAAATCACGCAGATATCAGTGCAAATGGAGATATCGCGAGATTGAACGGTCAAATGCTTGGACTACATGAGCCTTTTGATAAAATACGCTCTGTACAGGTCACGTGTCTGTATTCATGTGAACGAGACACACACACACACACACACACACATATATACACTAACACAGAATACAAGAACACACATGTGATTGTGCAGCATGTGTGACCAATTATAGCTTTGAATAAAAAAAAAAGACGTACATGCTTCCCAGAAGCATTTAAGAGCTTAGATGTTGTATACATTGTATAAGATTATGTGCACAGCAAATATGTACCAATAGAATTAATTAAAATAGAAATAATGATAATTACAAATAATACAATATTACAAACAAACAAACAACAAGAACGCTAATGTACACAAGCCGGACACTGATTTGTTTTGATATACTTTAAGTCACAGCATTGAGTGTCCTTGGAGGGGCTTGGATGCCCATCGAGGGGCCTCGGATGTCGCTCGCAGAGATTTGAATACATGCAGAAAGGCGTCACGAGACTCAGATTTTTGTTTCTGGTCCGTCTGCATGTATGGGCTGGAAGGAGTTGCGGATCCGGGCGGCTTCGGCGGCACACAGGTGTCCGAATGCTTTGTTGTACCATTCTGGAGTTCTGCCTCTAATTATCACAGGGAGGGAAACCAGGAGAAATTATTGAGGCTTTACACACATTTCAGTACAAACATATGTAATAGTAGCTAATGATATGGTCATATTAGCCAAATATTCAGAGGCGGAAAGAAACGAATTGCATTTACTCGCGTTACTATAATGGAGTTTTGTGCATTTCTATGATTTACAATATGTGATGTTACTTTTAGTTAAGTATTTTTTTGTCGAAGTATGGTACTTAATTACATTTTAAAAATATTAGATTAGATTAGATTAGATTAGATTAGATTAGATTAGAGTCAACTTTATTGTCATTACACATGTAGAAGTACAAGGCAACGAAATGCAGTTTGGGTCTAACCAGAGTGCAACAGCAGCAAGTGCAGGATATACAGTGTTTACATGAGTTACATAAATTAAATTAAATGGTATTATAGGACTATAAACAGTAATTTACAGATGTTTATGTATTATGAATATATTATACAGATGAATATATATGTACTATAAACATAATATACAGATGACTATTACTATAAACAGAAATTTACAGAAAGATATGTACTATGAACATAATATATATATATATATATATATATATATATATATATATATATATATATATATATATATACCCGTTTTCTGTTTATAGTAATAGCAATATTATATATATATATATACAGTACAGACGAAAAGTTTATATATATTATATATACAGAACAGACCAAAAGTTATTAATTAATTAATTAATTTAAGTAATTAAAATTATATACATAACAAAAAGTGAACTGAAAATATGTCATATTGTAGGTTTTTCAAAGTAGGCATCAAGAGAATGCCAAGAGTGTGCAAAGCAGTAATCTAAGCAAAAGGTGGCTACTTTGAAGAACCTACAATATGACATATTTTCAGTTCACTTTTTGTTATGTATATAATTCCACATGTGTTAATTCATAGTTTTGATGCCTTCAGTGTGAATCTACAATTTTCATAGTCATGAAAATAAAGAGAACTCTTTGAATGAGAAGGTGTGTCCAAACTTTTGGTCTGTACTGTATAAATATACACAGTGTTAAAGTTAGCCAATGGTGAGCTGCAATGCAAAAAAAGAGTAAATGAGCATAGTTTTGTGTAGACAGTCCATTAGTGCAATAACATTTACATTTACATTTGGCAGCTTGGTGGTGGTGGGATTGTGACCTGTGACCTTCCGATCCAAAGTCAAATGCCTTAACCACTGAGTTACCACCTCCCAATAACGACGTGTGAGGGGAGAATATCCGTTACCGAGTAAAAGAATAAATAAAACTGACTTCATAACAGAAGATTTTTTTTTTGCTGCAAAAGTGTGTAACAATAGATTCAAGTCCTGTAGTGTTTTTTTTATATATATTTTTTTTGTTTTGCTATTGCACATTAATTTATAAAGGTGTTCCTAGTTTATGATCTCATTGTCCATTTTAAACTACGCTAGAATCCCCCGACCCCCACCCCCAGCTAGACTTTACTACAAATGTACTTGTACTCAAGTAAACTTGAATTGAATATCAAAATACTTCTGTAGAATATTTTATATCTCTTTCCACTGGATATATTGTTAGGATTTGGAATAAGACATAAATAATAATAATAATGTACTACAGGATTACAATGACAGCATATTAGCAACTATTGTTTACTGCTTTGGACCATCGTGTGTAAGATGAAAGAGCAAAACAGAGCACTGTAATATTATTAATGTGATTAATTCAGTATTTTTTTGAGAATTGATTAGCATTTATAATAGGACCCAGTGATGTAGGATTATCGAAGATACAGTACGCATCTGGACTACTGTCAATATCTCAGTCATATTCATATCCATAACCATTCTATCTAATTTTGTATGTATAGTTTATAGTATATCTTTTAATACTTTGCACTTTTTTATACCTTTAATACATTTTTGATATTCGATTTCTATTTCCACGTAAATTCTTCAATATTGGACAGTCGTGAAAAAGCATTTCATCGCATACACCGTACGAATGTGTACGTAATGAATGAATCATGATTTACATGAATTACAATAAATGATTCATGATGAATTATTATAAAGAATGGAATATTTGTATGTACACCAGAAAAGTGTTTAATAGTATCGTCTAGCACTTATTACTGAGCTAATATAATATTTGTAATATTCGCATTATGCTGTAATGACCACTCATTTGCAGAATGATGTGTGTGAACTCACTTGAGGTCTACTCTGCAGATGTGTGTGAGCCGCGACTTGCCCGAGCCGCAGGGCTCCAGCAGGTATCCAGACTCGAGCACGACTCCCCTCACGCCACCTGCGAGAGGACTCTCGTCATGCTCGATGGAGACGGATACTAGGAGCATGCGCCCCGAGGTAAATCTGTCCTCCATGACCTGTACGTGTACACAAATCAAACACACAGCATTAAGACGTGTTCAGTAGTCATTCTTCTAGACGGTTATTCATGCAATACGTAGTACATTTGTTACTTTTCATAAAGGGTGCCAATAATTTTGTACAGGGAGTAACTAAGAGAAAACGCTGTATCGACTTTTTTTTTATATAGATTTGCATTCATTCATACCTGAGCACTACAAAGTCCCTGCTCGGGTGAGGGGGCATGCGGTTCAGGACGTATCGGAAGACCTCCGTCTGTTTGTCCAGCACTTCACATACTCTCCACTGCAGCAGATCTACATCCCACAGGTGGCGCTCTCGCAGTACTCGATTTAGGACCACCGACGGAGGAGCTTCAACTTCCACTGAGACACGCCAGCGCCTCAAAGGGTTTCCATCACCAACCTGCGAAAGACCAGTGCATTTCGTTTAGACTCGATCAGAGATTCTTGTACTTACTGTTAAAATTTAGCGAACTCTAGCCTTGAAATTTAAGGGTAAACATCCACTATATCCTAATTTATGACAGGGGCTTAGTGCCACATAAAAAAAAAAAATTAAAATAGAAAATAACGAGATTAAAGTCGTAGCAATATGAGAATGAAGTAAAATTACAAGAATAAAGTCGATATATTTTCCAGAATAAAGCCATAATATTTTGAGAATAAAGTCAAAATATTTTGAGAATAAAGTCATAATATTTTAAGAATAAAGTCATAATATTTTAAGAATATAGTCATAATATTTTGAGAATAAAGTCATAATATTTTGAGAATAAAGTCAAAATATTATCAAGAATAAAGTCATAATATTTTGAGAATAAAGTCAAATTATTTTGAGAATAAAGTCAAAATATTATCGAGAATAAAGTCAAAATATTTTGAGAATAAATTCCAAATATTATCGAGAATTAAGTCATAATATTTTGAGAATAAAGTCATAATATTTTGAGAATAAAGTCATAATATTTTGAGAATAAAGTCAAAATATTATCGAGAATAAAGTCAAAATATTTTGAGAATAAAGTCAAAATATTTTGAGAATAAATTCAAAATATTATCGAGAATAAAGTCATAATATTTTGAGAATAAAGTCATAATATTGTGAGAATAAAGTCAAAATATTATCAAGAATAAAGTCATGATATATTGAGAATAAATTCAAAATATTATCGAGAATAAAGTCATAATATTTTGAGAATAAAGTCGAAAAATTTTCGAGAATAAAGTCATAATATTTTGAGAATTAAGTCTAAATATTTTTAAAATAAATTCAAAATATTATCGAGAATAAAGTCATAATATTTTGAGAATAAAGTCATAATATTTTGAGAATAAAGTCAAAATATTTTGAGAATAAAGTCAAAATATTATCGAGAATAAAGTCAATATTTTGAGAATAAAGTCAAAATATTATCGAGAATAAAGTCAATATTTTGAGAATAAAGTCAAAATATTTCGAGAATAAAGTCACAATATCTTTTAAAAATAAAGTCGAAATATTTCGAGAATAAAATCATAATATTTTGAGAATAAGGTTTTGAGAAAAACTGTTAAAAAAATTGTTGAGAAACGTTTAGCTGTTTTGCATAAAATGTATGTGGAGAATTTGGTTAAATCCTACTTTTTTACTTACAAAAATTCGTTGTCTTTTGGTGCACAGAATTATATTTATGAATTATTTATACTGTTTGTTTATTTATTGTTTTTTAATTCTATGCCAGCAGAGGTGGCTATTACAATGGCAAGATCAGGGTGGGTTTGATGAGGTGTTATAGCATTTTACAGAGTGTGGACTACAGCAGAGTTTAGTGGTTATATGGAGTCTTTCAGTTTAATATTCCATAAGTATTTAAGTATTTTCCTCCATATGTACTTTCTAATTTATATCGTATCAAAGCTGGTTTGTGTCTTTACGTGTATTGCAGTCCATTAATATGTGTTTTATGGTCATGTTTGTTTTAAAGTGATGACATCTTGGGGGTTCCAATGGTCAACTCCAAGGATATCAATGGTTAAACCTAATTCAAAGAGGAGTTGTTGTTTCTCAAGCAGCTGTGAGGAAAATGATCGAAGAAATTGATCCCGATGGAGTTGAACACAGGTGTGTGACTTTTTCCACAAAACTTCAGGACTTTTTTCTCATATTGCTGTGACTGTAGTCTGGTAATCTTTGATTTTGTTTACATTTTTAGCAGGCCATTAAAACGCCGTCGTACTTATCTACTTTAGTTGAAATTCCGATGGAACAATATTCTGCTCATTCATCTACCCTCCTATCTCTGACCCCTAAAGGCAGCTTTGCCATTACAAACTTTGCCCGAGTCTCCTTCGCTACCTTCTTGTATGCGAGCTCTGTGTTATCGGAGCTTTGGCACGACACCCAGCCTTTGGCTTTGTCCCGCGCTTCCTTGCGCAGGACCTGAAGTCGGGAATCTAAGTGCACAGGCCATGAGCCTTCGTCCTCCTCCCCTTCTTCGTGCTGCTCCTGCTTACACAGGTCCTCCAGCGTCGGGGCCTGCAGGTCAGCCTCTATATACGAGTTCCGCGACTGCGTGACCATCTCATGAGGAATCTGAGGGTGGGGGAGGAGAAATTAGATTTTTTTTTTTTGGAAACTTAGAGTTTTAATGTCACACAGTGAAAAGAACTGGGTCATCATATCACTCTCTCGAAAAAAGATGGTTATTTAATGTCAAAATTTCAATCAAATAGAAAAATTATGTGAATCGCCTCAGTGCTGTGCTCAAGATTGTATACCGTGCAAAAGACATGATTTGATTGGATATCATGAAAGCATTTTTAACCACACCCCTTAATAAAGTATCAGATCAAACTCCACCCCTTTTTCACACTACAATGGCCAATAAGGCATTTGGCCTTGCTCAAGGGGGCCAGTAGTAGGATCTTGGTGGTGGAGGAATTTGAACTCATGACCTCCTGAACCAAAGTCAAATGCCAGGTTGATATATGCCACATTGGAACAAGTCATTGGTGTTTTCAGAGAGTTTGAAAGATGGAAGGAAAGAAAGAGAGATGGGTGAAAGAAAAGACTTACCTCAAATAGCCGGTTACATTCTGTGATCATATGTGCCAAGCCCTGAGTGGCAGCCAGGTTCTCATTTAGGTCCTTTTGGTCAGGTCTTCCAGTGGCGTATTTCTTCTGCATGGTTCTATAAAGAAGCAGGAACATAACTTTGATTCTAAATATCCTCAAAAACTATGGAATGTCATTTGAGGCCAGTATTAAACTTCACCAAAAGTTTGTGGACACCTGGTTATAAGTATGGTATATGCTTTTTGAGCATCACATTCCACATTTAGCCCCAATTTGCACTTATAATTCCGTCCACTCATCTGGAAAGATGTTCCACTAGATTTTGGAGTGGATTGTGGACATTAGTGTTCATTAACCACAAGATCGTTAGTAAAGTAAAGGTATTGATGTACTGTAGGTGAGGTGAGGAGGCCTGGGGTGCAGTCAGAGTTTACATACATCCCAAAGGCCGGGACAGCAGGAGATCTTCCTCTTCAAACTATGTAAAGCATATCTTCATGGAGCTGGATCAGGTTTGGGTTTCCAAGTTCAAGTGAACGCAAATTTTAATGCTACCGCATCCAAAGACTTCTTATACAATTGGGTGCCTCCAGATTTGTGGTAACAGTACAGAGTGGAACCACTTATGGCAGAAAAGGTCAGGTGTCCACAAACTTTTGACAATATAGTGTACTTAAGACAGTAGGGGCATTGTTCTATAGTGCACCAATGTTTTCCTTTTTTCCTTTTTATCTTTTATGTAGGAAACAGCACACCAAATAAGCATCACTTCAACTCAAGAAACATCTGGCACAAATGCAAACATTGAAATCATCTGAACGGTTCGTACACAACCTATACACACTCACACACGCATGCAAAATCTGATTCTAAATTCAAGGAACTTTGTCTATTTAGCAAAGCATGAACGCTCTCTATGAATACCCACCTTGGAGAGAGGTTTTCCTTCTTCAGGATATTGAGGTGGAAAAGTGAGGGCGCTAAGCACACAGCGATATTCATGGGTGTCATCTGATTCTCCTGTACAGAGGAAGTGACATCGCTTAGAAAGCACAGCAAGGTTTGGAGGACCTCTCGGTTCTCATCGGACATCAGCATTATGGCAGCCTGGATCGCCTGTAACCGCTGGTCCTTAGGCACATCTACAAAAATTGAGAAAAAAAACCCCAAAAAGTTGGTCATGCAAACAAAATATAGATTTGGATAATAATTAACGACTGAACTGTTTACATTTACATTCCCGGCAATATGGCACTTCTTTTAAAAGATACAGTCTGGATATACGGAAATGTGGGTTCTTACACTGGTAAATATGGAGGAAGGTTTCTCCCAGTTTGCTGGTGAGGAGTGGCTCGGGAAGATCTCTGAAGAACTGCTTGACCATGTCGGCCACATCGTAGGCGGACTGGTCTTCGTAATTCACGTCCTCCGGAGAGCTTTCGTTCATTTGCCTGAGAGCCTGGATGCGAGATTTCACCCCGGACTTGCGGAAGAGACCCACCTAGGGATTATCAGACAGTGAATTATTGGTAACAATGGTGATATGGTATATTCTTAGTGGTTTGGGAAAACCCATCAGATGTCCCCTTATTGTGCTACTACTGTGTATTTCTACCACAGCTCTAAAAACCTACATATCATTTCGAAAAATCAGGCTTAAAAAAAAGTCTTCAGGTGGTGTTGGAACTGCCCACACCCCAGAGAATATCGAGGTGGTTTGAGCTGCCGTCGTGAGGAGCCCTCACCGCTCCGTTCCACAACACGCATCATCGCTGTGTTGAGCTGTTTCTTTGTAATGACCCACAAATGAGCAAACAGGACGTCTTAACTGGTAATGACACCAAATTTCCCTTTGCGCACCACTCACACCATCACCATTCTAATAAACAAATAATGCTCATTGCACACCAAGTCACTGCTCCATTATATTTAATGGTAAGGGATTCGAAACGAGCTCCCTCCACTTCCAAACAAAGGCAGAGGCTCCAGGGTCGCCAACCAAAAATTTTTCCAAAGTTTCCTGTTTCACTAAAGCAACATAGAAATGCTTACTCTTTAATTTAGGCTCCTACATATGTTCATGTAAAGACCATGTTGAGTAAGAAGCAAGTTTAACAAACGTGGTGGTAAAAACAGACAGTCTGAGAAAACCTCAGCAGCTATGTGTGATTTCCTCATGCAGGGAATGTCACGCTCCGTCAGCCGTGCCATGCGTTGATCAAAGCTGACATAAGCTTAGTCAATTCAGTTTCGAATCAGATTCTCTCTGTCTGAAAACGTTCGCCGTCCGCCTGCGCCGCAGAAAATCTTTAAATGAGATTTCACTGTTGGGGGTTGGGTGGTGAGCAATTTTTTTTTTTTTTAATGCAAGAACTTTGGGTTTAGGCACATATACATGAGAACCATACTTCAGGTCTGTATAGATTTCAGAAATATACACAATAAAATATGCTCAGATATAACTAGATGAAGGTTTTCCCAGGCTAGCTTATACAATTTTTATATCTGAAAGATAAACACTGTAAAATCCACGGTAAAATGTGTAGTATTAGGTTCTATTCGGTGATATTATGAGGCATATAGTATTAGTGGGAACCTATATTGGGTGTGTTATGGTACTGTGTGAGGAGGAATAAATGTTGTTGTAAGACGTCATGGCTGGCTGTTGCGTTGTCCGTTTATGAAAGGTTAAGGTACCTATCAAACAACAGAAAAAAATGTACATTGCATTCTTTTATATCTTGTGGAGTTGACGAACCTGGTCAAGACACTGGCTCCTGAGGTAGCGGAGAGCCTGCTGGAGGCCCAGAGGTAGAGGCTGCCCGAAACGCTGGACGTGCACTATGAGAGGAACACCAAACACGTTCTTATCCTTATAATCAGGAACCTTCATCCGTTTCATGAACTTTGGAACTGACCTGCAGCACAGAGAATGGTTTTTATAAACATTTCTAAATAATGTCTTAATCAACACTTAAATAACAGATTAACACACAATTCATTTATATGTTCTTCTTAAGTTCTTTATCTATTACAACAACCAACATAATTGCACATATATCAATTCTCACCAGGTCCAGCCATGCTTGTTAGACAGTGAGTACTTCTCCATGATGGCTGTGAGGCGCAGTAGAGAGAACTTCTGCAACAGGCTGAGCTGTCCTGCTGATTGGTTGGTGATCTGTAGTGAAGCCACTGAATGGCTGAGGCGGTTGGAGATCTGGAAACTTGGCCATCGCAAACTTAACACAAAACAGGAATTATATTTACTATACATGTAGGCAGATCTACGGTTTATTGCAATGAATTCTGGATTCCGATTGGTCAGAAAATTCTGATGAAAAAGATTTATTCATTTCCATGTTCAAAAACCCTTTTTTTGTTTTGGTAACATACACTTGTATAAAGATTATAAAAAAACGTCTGATTTAAAAGTCAGTTACTTGGCAACCTGGCAAACAACATTTTAAGAAGAGGAACAAGTTTTTATAGTAAAAGCGATTTCATAATGGTGATAACAGGAATTAACATGATTTGAACATTCCACAGATTAAACAGTAACTACAAACTAAGAAAGAGTAGGATTTGGTTTGGGGACACCTGGTCATAACTATGGTATGTTTTTTGTCTTTAGTGTTGTACTTTGGAAAACCAATATTAAACGACAAAAGCAATTGTGCCTAGTGCCCGGTTCACGGCTTACAAATTTGTAAACAAGCCAAAATCAGTACTGTGTTCTCTACGAATGTAGATTGAGATCTATGTGATGTTTTTGTTTTCAGCAAAGAATTGCACCAATATCAGAAAATATAATAAAAAGAAATAGATATAAATCTCTAAAATCTTACCGGTTTGGCCTGGTGAGTGATGCCCCGACCCCAGAGTCTCTCCTCTCTCGAATTCCTGTAGATTCAGTTTCATTGAGTGAAACACCATCTCTGTCCCCATCACTGGGTGTAACCTGGCCTTCCAACACTGAGTGTCCCTCTAAATCCAGCGTGATTTGACTAGAGGACTGTACGTTCCCCTGGCCTTTCCCATCCTGCTCCACCTTGCCTTTTTCCACACTCTCTCCTGTAGGCAGAACGTTCTTGGACCAGTGAGCCACAATCTGTTGCAGACCATTCACATGCTGCAGGATATCATCCAAATGTGGAAACAAGTCCTCTTTTTCCAAATCGATCAGGTCCCCGGTGCTGGCGTAGAGATGTGAGCCGGGCACATTGTCGTAGATGCTGACCCTGCTGCCACGTGAGCAGCACTGTGTAACGGGCCTGTGCTCTTTTACGATGGGTGGACGTTGGGTTTCAGGAACCCTGCTGAGAGGTGCTGCTGTGGGTGAGAGACTCTCAATGGAAAGAGCTTTTGGGAAAGTTCCAGGCTTGTGGTCTTTTGGGATGTGCACTACTAGGTCTTCGTAAGAGCGGAATTCATTGCGTTTACCCTGAACGATGGTGGAGAAAACGTCCAGGTCATCCAGATACATGCCACTGCGCTTGTGCTCAGCACGGTGGACTTTACGTTCCTTCAGGCTTGGAGTACTGACAGTACTATCACCGGATTGGCTGCTGCTACCTTCACTGCTCGAATGTGAACTCAACACACCATGGCCATTAATCTCCACACACTCAAGAGCCTTCAAGGTTCGAGGTTCTTGCTGTAGAATGGGAGCACTGATCACCAAAGTCCTATGTCCATTTTCCTCTGGTTCACGCGACCTCAGAGTCTCCATGCGCCGCAGGAAGTCCTTAGCCCGACTCCGACCCATCTTGCCATGCTTGACAGGAAGTGAGGAGAAGCAAGGATGCTCCGAGGAATGATGGGCTATCCCTAACTTGGGCATTGCGCTTGAGTCGGAGCAGGCACGGCGCGAGCTATCTGAGTCATCCGCACTGTGAGCTCGAAGTCCTGCGCTTCCACTGCTACTTTCACTGTGCAAGGACGAGACGTCGGGCTCGCTCAGGTCTGTCAGAACGCTCTCACTGCTGGGTGTGGCCCGGAGGACTGACTCCTCCCCTGGCTCCCTGGGTCCCGCCTCATCAAGGAGACGGGACCAGCGACGGCTGCTCCATTCAAAAGTCCATTTGTCGCTAATAGCAAACAGGTCATCTGAGTCCGAGTCTTCACTCTGTGGGAGCAAGACAGTAGGTATGTTTACCTGCAGCCGGAAACATGAGCTGCGACTGGCGTTAAAGACAGACCAGGATACCGGGAGATTTAATTTTAAGTAAGTCGATAAAATAAATGCAGAATTTTTTATTTTATTTTATTTTATAAACTCAAAAGTCCCAGTTTGACTTGAAAACCCAGCAGTTGTCAGATTCAAATATAAATTGAATACTCATAAAATGTGTAAATTAATTAAACACGCAAATTTCGAAGTGCATTTGAAATGCAATTAAACTAATACGAAGAATTACAAAAAACATTTAATACAAAAACTCCACCTGACAAATTTTCTATAAACTTCTTTTGTGTTCTGTCCAGCAAAGACATCTGAAGTAAATTATATATGGACAAAAGTTTGTGGGCACCTGAGCATAAGATTTTGTGCTTTTTTAAACCACCTCATTCCACACTCAGACCCAACTTGTTTTTATAATAACCTCCACTCTTCTGGGAAGATGTTCCACTAGATTTGGGAGTGTGTTTGTGGAAATTTGTGCTCAATCAGCAACAAGGCTGTTAGTAAACTCAGGTACTGATGTAGGTGAGGTGAGGAGGCCTGGGGTGCAGTTAGTGTTTGAGTTCATCTCAAAGGTGTTCAGTAGGGTTGAGGTCAGAGATCTAGAGCGGGCCATTCAAGATCTTCCAAACACTTCTAACCCATGCAAAGCATATCTTAATGGAGCTGGTTTTGTGCACACGCACATTGTCATGCTGAAACTGGTTTGTGTTTCCTAGTTCGAGTGAAGGGAAAATTTAAATCTATCGCATCCGAAGACATCCTATACGACTGTGTGCCTCTGACTTTGCTAACAGTTTGGAGAAGAACCACACATGGCTGGAAAAGTCAGGTGATCCAATACTTTTGTTCAAATTCAAGGTGTTGGACAAAAACATAATCCTCTGGACTAGTATGCATTGTAAATCTTATATTAAAGCCTTCGACTTTAAATTAGATCGCCAGAATCATTAGAGAATTTATATTGATTTTATAGTCAATTGCAGTTGCAATGTTTGGCATAGATCCCATATATATATAAATATATAAATATGAAGGTTTTGGGAGATCTGCAAAATAAATCAAATTAGACTGATAACCAGTTTTGTATGTTGACATAGAAGGTACATAGACAATGTACTAAAAATAAAAACAATAACACAGAGGAAACACACAGATAATCACATTCTGTAATTAGGCTACATTGGAAAAAACATTGTCAAAAATTCCAATGAATTATTTTAAAATGTCAAATTATTATAATGTACGGAAATGAATAATACCATTAGTGTGATGTTAGATAAAACAGGTGATATGTGTTTACTGTCTTCGGTTCCACTTAAAAATGTAGTTTACAATTTTAAACAAATCATTTCAAACTAAAAAAAAAATAACTTGCTTCAGGGTGTTTCGTTAACGAAAATGCTCCGATCGACTCCCACCCTAGAATGCGGTATTATCAAATTTCACAAAATCTATAATGGGAGGATGAAAAGCGCATGAACAGGAATGTGGTCCTTTAAATATCCCACCAAAAAAGCTTTTCTACTCAAATAATAAGCAGGAAATTCGAATCTCCCGTGGCTCATGTGAGTTATATAGGGTCATGGTATATAAAAAGCCATTGTGCTTACCTTCTTTTTGGGAAGATTCACATCCAGTTTCATCGAGGCACACTTGTTTAACGTGTTGAGTCGCCTGCACAAGACAGAAATAGAACAGAAAAATTTACAAAAAAAAAAATACAAAAAAACGCTTGATATTTGGTTAAACCTTCTTGAAAAGAAAACCTTCTGCACTCCACATGAGATACAGCAGAAGTAGGAAAACGCTTTCGGAGTTAATCGGATGAAGAGCTCGTCTCTTCCTGCCCATGCATGAGCTCTGGCTAGAAGTAAACCCAATTAGTTGTAGAAATCAGCTCCATGCTCTGGTTCTAATTGGGTGAGACTTTCGAGCAGCAGCTGTCCAGCTATGACAAGTAACTGAAGAGCTTTTAATATAGTGACACAGACAGATGATGGGTGTCTCCTCTGATAATGGAAATTAATATTATAATAAATAATAATAATAGTAATTATTATTATTATTTTTAATTTATGTCATTACATTTATTTATTATTAAAAATGAATTTCCGCGATAAACGGACGCAGCCCCAGAAATGCTATTTTTTTATTGTTTAAGCCATAAACCGTCCTCCCACACTCTTTAAACACACACCGAAAACATTTGCAAGAATATACCGAGATGAATTGTGTGTAAATTTGTACAAATATTACATTTATATTAAGTACTGTAGTACAGTGCAGTACTGTAGCGTAGCCTATGCATAGTTTCTCCGCTTGTTTATTGGTCGAAGTGTCCTATGATGTCAAAAAAAGGTGCCGAGGTAAAGATACACGTCACCGCAGTCTTTATTTTCATTGGCTGAATCTGGTGACATATGTCTTTGACCCCGCCCCCATTTCGGACGTCAGAGAAACCTACGGTTTCTAGTAACGCTCCTCGTTTTTTATGATGAACTGAAATCGACCAAACAAAATAGTCATGTGCCAAATTGAAAATCGCGATAAAGTGGGACCACGAGATTCGATCTGCGATAAATCAAGGGACGACTGTACTACTGCTACACTAAAAATTGGTTCATTCTTTCAAGCTTATTTTTATGCACTTGATCTAATTCTTTTCATTATTTTATCTTTTTTTTTAACATATGAACAGTTATAACTAAAAAAAGGAATGTGTATTGGGCTCAAATAGGTCAAGAATGTAATAAAAATTGATTTGAACTGAATAGGAGTTGTTTATTTCACATTGATGGAATGAGTCTCCATTGTCAGGCAGGCGTACTGACCCGATGAAGCCTTCGTGCTTTAAAAAAATGTAACAAGCTGCATTTCTTTCTTAATAACTTTAAAAGCCGCTTTCATGTAATAAATAAGAGAAACCAGAAAGTAGCTAGAAAAGGATAAAAAAAAAAAAGACCCTATTCCCTTAATTATTTACTAAATTCAATTCAAATGTATCGATTTAAACATTGAACATTGTCCTAAAACAGAATTAGAGGGATAAACGAATAAAATATATATGTTTTATGTTTATAAATGTATCCTTATAGATTAAATCTGATAAACAGTACACAGAGAGCATTCTTCTCTCAGAGCTTGGTTGTTGAGGTTTCGTGGGAAAAGTTGGCTCGAGGTATTAATAGCTGCTAAAAAACAAAACCAACAGTAAAGATGGAAACAGTGATGACACATTTCACACTTGGCATGTGCAAGGAAACAGAGGTTTACAGGATTTATTGTGTGTATCTGGAAACAGATTCTTGGGCGTTTGATGACGGCACGGCTCTAAAACAAGGAAGATGAACGGCGACGTCGATGAGATTTAATGCTGTAGGAGCAGGAGGGACTGGAAACTTTCAGAAGCAAGGATCAGTGTTTATAAAAAAAAACAAGACACTTGAACGGATTGAAAAATATAATGTGCTAGGACCGAACCTTGATTCACGTGTGCTGAAACATTACGGCCTGAATCTACACGAAACTGATTACTGAGTGAACTGTCAGCATGCTGCACGGTTTTATTATGAAAATCTATTTACATTTGCCAGAAGTGTCCAAATCTCTACTTGATGTTCTCTGGTACCACTGCGGCCTGTAATCTCCTATTTTCTGAGTCCAATCGGCAGCAGGGGTACGATGCTTTTATGTCCAATTCCGCCGAGAGATCGTTTGTTTTGGCAACGTGCTCTCGGTTCGCAAAACAAGATACGCACCACGTGGGCCTCGTTTTCCAGGCTGGAAATGAATTCAATAAAAAATCACACGTGGAAACGTTTGGAGTTTTTTGAGTTCTGTAAATTGACATGTAAAGAGACTCGCAAATCAATTTGTTAGGCTTCAAATGCTATAACCGGTGATGAGTTGAAATATTAATTGAATCCAATTGCAAAGACATTTATTAAACGTTTTTTGTGCAAAATCCAGAATAATTCCACAAATGAAGACCAGGTATTATAACCTGAGCACCGCTTCGGCTGAGCTGCATTACTGAATCATTTTCACGCTGAGCCGTAAAAATGTTTAACTCTTTTGTCCTCATTTTTTATTTCCAACTCTCCCTAAGCTTTCACTTATATAGAGTTTTGTGGGTGTGGCGAGCTGTAAATCACACCACCACTCTGACACCTCAAAGAGAGCTGCAGATGTTCTTCCATGGACAATCGAAAGACTGTGCTTGTCAAACAGATTACTTTCAAGTCGGAGGAGATCTATCATGTGTAGATCTATTATCTATTAACAGTCTGGAGGGCAGTCTGTGCAGCTGGGGATGGTTCCACATTAACAGCCTAAATATCCATGAAGTTGATGAGCAACTCAAGAACTTTGAAGATTTATTTGGACTGTAATAAATATCAACAGTCTGCAACAATGACTCAGGACAACAGTTTGCAGAAAAGAATCTGCATTTAAGCGGCCTTCACTGCACACCTCAATAATGATGGAACTGTAATGAATGGACATTTGGTGCGGAGGATGAGGACGGGTTCTCTTTTGAGTCTCTCAAGGTTTCTTCCTCATGCCATCTCAGCAGGGTTTTTCTTTGCCACACTCGCCACTGGTTCGCTCATTAAGGTTCAACTTATAGGCACTAATCTTATACAGTCTTTTATACAACTTTAAAACTGCTTTATGTCTGTAAATCTTCTTTAAATTAGTGCCGTTAAACGAGCCCAATATCGAACACCCATATACATCTTCTTCTTCTTCGGCTTCTCCCATTAGGGGGCGCCACAGCGGATCATCCGTCTCCACACACCCCTGTCCTCTACATCTGTCTCTGTCACACCAACTACCTGCATGTCTTCCCTCACCACATCCATAAACCTCCTCCTTGGTCTCCTCTTTTCCTCCTTCCTGGTGGCTCCATCCTCAGCATTTTCCTACTGATATACCCCATGTTCCTCCTCTTCACATGTCCAAACCATCTCAATCTTACCTCCCTCACCTTGTCTCCAAAACGTCCTACATGCGCTGTCCCTCTAATAAACTCGTTTTTAATCCTGTCCATCGTCGTCACTCCCAACGAAAACCTCAACATTTTCAGCTCTGCTACCTCCAGCTCCACCTCCTGTCTCTAAACCATACAACATCTCAGGTCTCACCACAGTCCTATAAACTTTCCCTTTCACTCTCACAGATACTCTTCTATCACAAATCACTCCTGCTATCACTCTTCTCCACCCACTCCACTCTGCCTGCACTCTTTTCTTCACTTCTCTAACACACTCTCTATTACTCAAACACCCATATACATATACACACAAAAAGGTTGTACAATCTAAATATCAGACATGACTGGACACCAGGTTAAAAAAAAAAACGACTGAGCCTGTAATGCCTTCACACTGTGTTCTAGAGATTTTTTTCCCCCTATTATACACACTGGAATGAAGTCGTTGCTTCCCTGAGGACTTAAGAAAGGAGTGAAAAGTCACAGTGAATGAAGGCGAGAGAGGCAGGAGGTATCGGCATTGTTCGGTCTCAACGGCGAGCTGGTTTGGAATTTCGATGAGATGCTTAAGGGTTGTTTAGAGTCCGAGCGGGACTAGTCTTGTGAAGCGCGCCTCGCTATCCTGCCCCGTGATTTCCTACCGTGCCCGTCTCCATGGCGACCGGAATTGCCGGACTGTCTCCTTTCCCATCAATATGTACATGCACAAACAAAGCTGGAGGAGCTCGGGCTCGGAGATGTTATAGTTCCTTATGGGTCTTCGGTGTATAAGAGGAACAAATGCAACCAAACTTAATTCAGTTGTACTTGTATTAGCGATTGGAGTAAGGGATATTGTCCCAAAAACAGCTTTAAGGAATAAAATCAATTCTTAAAATCAAAGAGTGGCAAGAAAAACGTAGTGAGGTACGAGGAAGAAACCTTGAGAGGAACCAGACTCTGTGAGGAACCCAGTCATCTGGGTGAACCCAAATATCCAATCATTGTTGTTCCAAAATTGTTGAAGTTCTCAATTGTTCACTGATGGAGACTTTGCATGGCAATGGCAACCCCATATCTTATATGATGTAACAGATCATGGTAAATACTGTATACTGTTTTGACTATGATCAGAGACCCAGACAATGACTGTCAACAAAACAAATGTCCAAATGTCCAGAAAAAAATTAATAGTGAATTCACTAATTCCCAATGCCATTTCCCCTTTTCCCTTTTGAGTCTGGTTTCTCTCAAGGTTTCTTTCTCGCATCATCTCAGGGAGTTTTTCTTGTAGAGCTGTAACTTGTTCTTGATGTTTTTTTCTATTGTTTTTAATATTGTGATTCATTTTCCTCCACCTTTCTTTTCCTTACATGTTTTCTTCTTTTACTCTCCTTACAGTAGTAATATTAAGATTAATATACACACACTACTGTCTATAATGTAGCACTCTATACTTATATCATATTATTAAAATGATTCAAGTGCAATGAACAAATGAAAAAGAGTTGGGGGTAAAAATGAGGGTTGGTCCAAAGAGGGAAAGATCAAGAAACAGCTTAATTTCTCCAAACCTGCACCTTAATTTAAAATGAACATAAAAAAACATTTGTTACCTGCATAAAGGCTCTACGAGGTCTTTATCCAGGAAGTCGTGATCTTTCTTCACAGGCGTGATGTCGATAGGGAACTGTGAATCTACAAAGAAACAGCAAAGATTACAGCGCATTATAAATCTGCTGTTCCTCATTCTGATAACAAGCTATGTATTGTATCGTAATTGATCCTGGATAAATGGTTTTGCAAGTTGGAAATCGTAATTCGCTACATTCTTTCCACAAGCGAATGATAGCCGAGAGCAGCTAAGTTGTTTTGGAAATCTGCATGCTAATTAAAGCATTACGTGTTACATGAAACACGGTGCCAAGTTTGTGCAACAGCAATGGCAAGGCCAGATCCAGACCCTACTAAAAAATAACATTCCATGGGTGCAATTAAGCCCCTTCCAACCCCCCCCAGCCCATTTTACTCTCGGAGGAAACAGCCCTGCGTTTCACGTTAAAGTAAAACCACAGCCAGGCTCCTCTCAAAGATTCAAAAGCAATGCGCATGAAAAGATGTGCTGTCTATCTCGTAAAGTCGGTCGCTTCTGTAGGTAGAAACATTTCTGATGGAAACGAATGTGTGGTTGCGTCTAAATGTCCATCAAAACATTCCATTTGAACATTCTGCATAATATATTAGTAATAACAAAGCTTTCTTCAAAAAGGGTTCTTCAGCTGGTTCCTTCTAATTAAGGCTTGTGTGTAAAAACCTGGGATTCTCTTTGAGAGAAGCCTTTGAGTCATTTCCTGTCCAATGAACCCTACAGGATCCACATTTGTTTCCAAGAACGGTCACTTTTTTTTCACTTTTGACCTACAGTGATCATCATGTTAAATCTTGCATGGATTTTCCACATAAACAAGTTAGGAAGCACAAATATTTTGAATACAGGAATATCTGTGTGTAATTGTAAAAGCCCCCTCACTATAAAAAAGTAACATTCAACCAAAGTCACAATCATATGAACCTGATTTGTGCACCTGACAGTTTTGTTTGAAATAATTAAAAAGCGTATAAAAATCTTAACTTATTGTAAAAAAGCATTTCTGTAATGTCTTCTGTAATTTGGTCCGAGGGGTATACAAACTTTTGCACCCAACTGCCTCTAATGTTTTGTTACACACCTTAAGTTTGAAATTAATGAAATTTGATTCAGCATATTTCTTGATATCAGTACTCGCATATTATTTGCATATTATTAGTAAAATACTCAGCGGGTTAATGTGACGCATCCAGCGTTGTTTCTTTACCGTTCAATTGTATGGAAAAGTGGTTTCATCTTATATGAGTGTGATTCGCCAATACAACAATAAAAACAATTATTTTTCTTTAATTACGTCTCATTTAAAAAATAATAATAAATAAACACCAAAAAGTGTTTCATCTTTCTCTGACACTGGAGACTCCTCCCATTAATGTTTATTATAATATATGATTTTAATACACTATATGAACAATCGTTTGTGGACACCTGACAGCAGGAATCATATGTAGTTTCTGCGCATCTTATTCCACATTTAGCCCTCATTTGCTTTTATAATAAAGTCAATTCTTTTGGAAAGATGATCTAGATTTTAGAGTGTGCTTATTGAGATTTGTGCTCATTCAGCCACATGGGGGCGTTAGTATATAATAGTACTATAACTACTGCTACATTTATTTAATCAAAAAGCTTCTGACCAATCAGATTCGAGAATCCGGAAAAACTAATTTTGTAATGTACAATTAGGCAAAATCAATTTTCAAGAGTTTAAAAGTAATAATTTTTAAATTAATGCACAGGTAGACCCCTCTAGTACCCCATACCTACATCTCCTTAGTTTAATCTAGTGTCTTTAAGCCAGACGAAGCCTCTCGTTACAGAGACGGATAGGCGACTGAGTTTTTTAGGCGGAAGACTGTTTTTGCAGCGCTGATGAAACGAGTTTGTTCCCATGCCCTTTCTCTTTGAGCGTGTCAAACTGTAGGATGTTTGGATTGTAACTTTAAACTGGAACAAGTCACACTGCCCAAATGCCGTCCTCCTTTCCGTCAGCACTTTAAAGTTTTAAACTACTGTCTTTTTACGTTACTTCGTTTTCCAGACCCCAGCCAGCAGCTGAATAAATGAAATAACAATGAGTCACTCCGAATGCATGAACGAACAAACGAACTTGAGTCGCTATTAAACGCTTGATTTTTCACTTCCGTCCCAAACGATCTGTCTGAGACGCTGCTCTTAATTAAGCAGTGACGTCACGTGCCGTTCGAAAGGCTGTTACATTTTTTGTAAACGTAAATACAGTTTTATTAAGCTTTTAAAGTGGGACATTTTTTTTTGGTTTTTGGTTTTTATATTGGCACGTGGATTGTACGTGGGTTACCTTCAAAAAGCTGCACGTACTGCGGGAAACCGGCAGCTCGGAGCCACTCACAAGCTTCCTTTGCTTCGATCTCTGCAACAGAAAAAAAAAAACAATGATTATTTTTTTATTTATATACAACAATCCACTGTAATGCTTTTTTACATTTATATTATATATGGACAAAAGTTTGTGGACACCTGACTATTTTTATGTGATTTCTTTGCCAAACCTTGTCCCCAGTTTCTCTTTTAATAACTTTTTTGAAATGTTCCTCTAGATTTTGGAATGTCCTGGTGAAAATCTGTGCAAATGTGATAGTAAGGGTGCTGAGGTAGGTGAGGTGAGGAGGCCTGGGGCCAAGGAAGCGTTCCAATTTATCCAAATGTTGTTCAATAGGGTTATAGAGTTCTATAGCAGGAGATGTTCCAATGCAAAACATGTAAAGCATATCTTCATGGAGCTGGAGCAGGTTTGGGTCTCCTAGTTTAAATGCATGGAAAATTGAATGCTATTTAAAGAAACGTTGGAGTAACAGTTTAGGGAAGAACCACATATGGCTGGAAAATGTCAGGTGTCCCAATACTTTTGCCATATAGTGTATGTATAGCTACCACTGTTTCTCACTACAGTTTCCAGAATTATCGGGGCGTTTGAATACAAACTGAGTATATACACACACACACACACACACACACACACACACACACACACAAAATCCAAGACTGGGAACAATACACTATAGAACACGATGCATACTATTAATCCAGCCCATGTGGAGACAAACAAATCCCAATGCTCTTCCACGTTACATCATCGTAAAAACTAACAGATGTAGTCTTCACCGATGTCCTTTATTTTTTCCATGACATTTCATCATGCTGTGATGTGATGGAAACTCCGTCTCGCTCTTTCAAACCGACCACTTCAGGTTCTCCAAACAAGATTTCTCATTAACGACACACATCAACCCGACACAACTCGCGTTCTCCTCGAAAAAGGGGCCAGAGCGCCAAGACTATTTTTAGTTCGGAGCCAGATCTGGTCTGTTTTTCTTTCTTCCTGTCAGTGTTCGAATGCTATGCGGTTCAACAAAAGCGCTTGAAGATCTTGTAAATGACATGCACATCTTCAGGGAGAGATCTGATACTCTTTAAAACTATAGCCCATTATGGACGCTTTCCCAGGGGGACACTGATTGATGCACCGAATGGATCTTTGTCCCACCCGTTCGAACCACTGAACCGGTCTGTTGTAAATATAAAAACAATGGCTGCTTTTAGTGTTTTCGCAGAGCTACAAAGTGAGTCACGAGTGCTTTAGGGCTTATGTATTGTGCGTGTGAGCACGTCAACCAGGGGGAAGATGCGTTTATCGTGTGTCAACCACCTGGAAAAACAAAATCAGATGATTCCTTTGTGGTCTTTTTTAGTCAGAAACAGTTTATGAAGCTTAGCATGTCTTAGCATTTTGTTAGCAATTTCCAGAAAGATGGATTTGAGGTAATGATTTCTCCAAAACACATAGGAATCTAATGTAGTGCAGTCATGATTTAGGTCATTTAGCTACCAAAATTCAATCAGATTTTTTTTTATTACGTTTATTTATTTAAATGTTCTATAAAATAGCGTTCCTGGGAACACTAGGTTTTGGATCCACTATGAAAACTGACATATCGCACTATAGGGACAAACGCTTGTGGAACATATGATTTTTGTAAACATCCAGTGCCGCACTCAGTCTCTATTTGCATTTATAATAAAATCCTATCTTCTGGGAAGATGATTCACTAGATTTTAAAAGTGTAATTTGGAGATTTGTCTGAGATTCATTCAGCCACCAAGGTGTAAATTCAGGTACTTATGTAGGTGAGGTGAGGAGGCCTGGGGTTGATTCAGCGTTCACATTCATCCCAAAGTTATTCAATAGGGTTTGGAGCTCTATAGCAGGGGATCTTCCAGTCCAAACCATGTGAAGCATATCTTCATGGAGCTGGCTTTGTGGATAGGGGTATTGTCATGTTGGAACAAGTTTGGGTCTCCTGGTTCAAGTGAAAGGAAAATTGTATGCCACCGCATGCAAAAGCATCCTATACATTGTGTGCCTTCAGCTTTGTATTACCAGTTTGGGGGAAAAACTACAAACGAGTGGAAAAGTTAGGTGTCTCGAAACTCAATTGTTAAAAGTGCTTTACAATCAAATACAATTGCTGGGTCGATTCATCATGGGGTGCTAGTTCCTGACAGGAACCTACCATGCACACACATATTCCCAGCTAATCCAAGTGAAAACTTTATGGGGGTTGAGAAGAAACTGAAGAACCGACTGGAACATCTACGCAGAAAGGACGAAACCATCCATTCAGAGTGTAACCCAAGCTCAGGATTACTCAGGAACTTTACCACCGCTGTACCACCTCCAAATAATACAATCAGTGCAAATATAGTCATTAATAAACAGGGCTTTTACTTCAGGAGCCTCCAAGGTTGTGTTTTTTTAATGCCCATTATTGAGCTGTTTGGAGAAAAAAAAACAGGATGATTCCAGTTTGGACAACAACAACGTTCCCAGTTATAGCAAAAAAAAACAAAAAAATTAAGGAAACAGTGAGGAAAAGGAAAAAAGAGAAAGAGGGAAGTGGAAAAGCTGAGCGCAACTGCATTAACGAACAAAGAGAGAGAAGAACCACACGAGAACCGATAGACCTGGTGAAGATTCTTCCTTTTTAATCATGTGGTGTAAATTAAACTTTGGTGTCTAGCTAGTAAACTGTATACATGGTAAAGACTTTCGAGAACTTAAAACCCACTCTCCAACACCACACACTTCTCCTGGCATTGTTTAAACTACAACCACACCCCGAACCTCGTGAGCCTCTGGAAAAGGAAAAGACCCACAGGATTATGTCAGGGTGTTTACCATGTCTGGGACTCATTGACACAATGATTATTGTCCATCCGATGCATGTTGTCTCACTGTTTCCAAAAGAATCATCAATAACCTGGGATGTTTAGACATGCCTGCTTTTTCTGAGAGTTTAAAAAAGGCTTGTGGAAATGTTTATCTCGACCCGACGCTAGAACTTTTTCCGCTCTGCAAATATTAGCAAAGCGACGTCCTTGAGCACAAATGAACTGTGACCTACCCTCAGCCAGACGCCTGTTGGGTCACCACCTAAGAGCAAACACACCATCAGCCAATAGTCTCGCTGAACTCAGATGCAGCCTCTTTTCTCTCAGTCTGTTTCGAGTCAATGTGAGAGTAAACCTGAGCTGAGAAATCAGGGATGTAATACATTTTGTAACCATATACCCCACCATCCTGCGTTCACACTCCCCCTCTTGTTGCGATGTCTCAGGGAAGAGAACTATGTGCCATAATTAGGGGTCAGGATAGTGTCAAAGGCGGCATGCTAGTGCAGCAGGTCACATTGGCGAGCTCAGGTTTCTAAGTTTCTTGTGTGGCGTTTTGCATGTTCATGTTCTCCATGCGAGGTTCTGGTGTCCTTCCAAACTTCCAAAAACATGCCAGTATGTGGGCTGACAATGCTCAATTGCCTCAAGGTGGAAATGTGTGTTTGGTGCTGTGTGACAGACTGGTGTCCAGTTCAACCAGTGTTCCCTACATATGCAATCCGGATGCCAAGCAATACATTTTATCAATTAAAAAATTATCATTTATAAATACCCATAATCCAACTTTTGTATTTGAAATAAAATGTAAAAAAATTTCCAAGGGATATAAGCGATTTACCACCACGTCGTTGGAGCACTTTATCGAAAATTCCTATCCGCATACCACAGCCTATCCTGCTGAAAACTGTCTCTGACTAAATTAGGAGTCATGTGATGCACTGTCTGGTCCAGGATAAATCGCAGTGTTACCAGGACAGGCTTCAGATACTGTTCAACCATGGCCAGGACAAAGCTCTTACTGGAGATGAATGATTGGCTAGCTACCGTTGATAACAGATAGAATTTAAACTATTAAGAAACTATTAAACGCAAGAACATCGGCCTGCTGGTGTGATAGATGGTCATTAAATACTAATACTACTAATAAGTTCCCAAAGTGGGATCTGAGAAATCCTAAAAAAGCACAGCATTTCATTTCATTTTTTCATTTTTGATTTCGAAAAAAAAGCACAATATAAAACAAAATATACAAAACGCAACAAATGGTTTAAAACACCAGGGGAAAATAAAAAACGCCCATAAGACGTTTTACATTTTAAAATGTCCGACTATTTCTATGAGCACTAACGTTTGATTTTCTCTGTCCTTTCATTGGTTTAGCTCACATACAAAAACTACATGTAAACGGAGCGAACTGATAAATTGCGCTGACTGTGCGTTTAAACAATGGATTGCATTCTAAAGACTAAAGAATAAACTGATTTAATTGAAATCAAGCAACAATTCAGATCGAACTCGCAATAGAGTCGTTGATATGCATTCCATTTAATCACGTGGATCCAGACTAGGTTGTGTGAGTGAATAAAAAGAAGAGTACAAATTAGTCTTAGACAATTCTGCACTGTACACAAGGTCTGAATCGGTAAAAATGTTGTGAAAAGGTCACTATTAGGGTATTTTGAGATTCCAGTTTGTTTTGATTGCCAAATTCACAAGACAAAAATTATAATAGTCTCAACATCTATTTCAACTTTCTGGATTTGATGTACCTGAACCTGAATCAGGGTATAGTATAAGAAGAAAATCACAGCAATGCAATTTTAAGTCATTATACTTCAATATATGGGCAAAAAGTACTGACAATTTCAGCCATATGTATTTCATCCTCAAATTATAACCACAAAATTGGAGGCACAGGATTATATCGGACGTTTCCCTTCACTTGAACTAGGAGACCCAAACCTAAAGATATGCTTTGGAGTGGAGGATTTTGAGTGTCCTGCTATAGAGTTATGACCTCAACCCTATGGAACACTTCTGGGATGAATTTGAACATCACCCCAGGCCTCCTCACCTCTTCTACATCACTACCTGACTTTACTAGCACACATGTACCTGAACGAATCTCACACAAAACTCCACAAACACACCCTAAGATCTAGTGGAGCATCTTCCCAGAAGAGTGGAGGTTTTTCTAACAGCAAATATGGACAAACCTTATTCCATATGGTGTCAGTAATAATCTTGAAGTCAAAAATGACAAAGTATTCGATGGATAATAGAATCGATAAGTTGTCAAATACAGTATAAGAAATGGTAGCAAGTTTTTGAGTCAAAATAATGAAATGTTAAATCTAAATGAATGGCAAATAATAATGTTTATCATTCAGAGAAATCAGATATTAGGATTAAATAATGACATCACCTTGTTCTCACAACTTACAGTTCAGGAATGCTACATATTATATTTGTAGATCTTTGCCAAAACGCATTTCTTGTATTATTTACCGCAACTGCATAAGAAACACAATCCATTATACAACACTAAGAAGAAGTCAGATACTGCAAACTCTGCTTGTATTGAAGAAGTGATGACACAGTGCATCTGCCAATAGTGATGGATTGTAAGACTTAGAAATAGGCGCCAGTCTCAGGTAAAAGCCAAGAGCCATACATCACGTTCTGCTTTTCTTCCACAGAAGCATGTGGAGATAATTCCTTCTCGAAAATTCAACATCATCTAATTAAAAAAAAAAGGTACTTACGAGAAATTTTCATGAGTGTTCTGTTTGGAGCAGCTCTGCTACCATGATTAAACCACGTTCATTCTGACTTTCTAGGATCACTCCTTTTTTTCACTTCTTCTTCTGCTTTGTTTGATCTCATCTGCTTCTTTCCCTTCGCTCGGCCCCTCTTGCTTTCTCTGCCTCTCCGTTTTTTTTTTTTTTAAGAACTCCTCTCTCTTCCTGCAGTCATATACATGAACCCCTAGTGACTCCCCTCCCTGACTTGCTCTCAGCCCCACCCCCTTTTTCCTTCTCCCAATAAAACTGCTGCAGCTCTTTTTCCGAGTGCTTTTAACACATTTTTTGGCAGCACCGTCCTGGCTGGGTGCCACAGTGGCATGTCGTAACTTGCGACTTTTTTTAAACCTTCCCGTTGTCTGAAGCAATCAAACTTAAACGTCGTCATCATCGGAGTCGTATCTTCGAACTCGTAACCCGGTGTCATTCGTCTACTGTAGTTTCATAAAAGAGATTAAATGACTTGTTACAGTAATGATGCTAAATGCTGACATTTTTTACTAGGAAGAAGTCATAGAGGGAAAATTTGGGAGCAAATTTCCAGCAAGAAGAGGTCGAAAAGAACGAAAGAAAAAAGCGTAGGCTGTTCAAAAAAATGTGGAAAACATGACCTCACGCCCAGGCAACCGGCATCCAGTGAATCAATGCGCTCTGTGGCTGCCTGTGCAGCATGCTCACACCGTCCCGGTCTGTGTAAGCTCGCTGTGCCCTCCTCACACGCCAGCCCGATGTCTGTGGCCCGACTGGATCACTGGACGTGGGCGAAAACCACAACAATCCAACGATACAAGCAGGACAAAGCACAAGCAGCTCGCAAAATGCCACCGAGGATTCCATTCAAGTCAAAGACACAGCTTTGTTAACTGCACAAATCAGCATCCAAACATGATGGCTTGCTCCAAACCCCTATTTAAACTAATTTCTCTTCCTGCTCAGAAAGGATTTTGTAGCTCCAGCATCTGTAGCAGTAGCTCCTGGCTGTAGGTTGAATCTAATATCATCGGTGCAGTATATTTATATATTTACTTATTACACAAACATGATTAATTGGAAGGAAGGTGTGTGTTAAAGATTCCATCATTAAATGCATTTGAAATAATTGTTGCAACAGTTGCATAGTGAGAAAGCTGTTGTATGCATTTCCTAGTGGCCCTACTGAGGTAAACAGAGAATAAATGATTAATGGGTTGAGGCACAAGTTGCCAAGACAGAAGGTGAAATTGACGAATACTGAGAAATATAACACACAGAAAAAGGCACCAGGAGTAAACACTAACAGCTTCATTGTTAGTAGAGGTGCAGCACAAATGCACATTGTTCACTTCCTCTCTCTCTCTCTCTCTCTCTCTTTCTAATAACGTATTCATTTATAACTTTAATAATACAATACAATTCAGTCCTGAGTATAAAGAATGCCATTGGATATTATATTCTAATATTAAACTTTCCCGTCACTTAAACTATGAGATCCAAACGTGTTCATGACATTGCCCCTGTGCACAAAGCCAGCTCCATGAAGATATTCTTTACATGGTTTAGTGTGGAAGATCTTCAGTGGCCTGCTCTAGTCTGATCTCAATCCTATTTAACAGCTTTAGGATGAATTGCAACACTGAGTGCACCCCAGGCCTCATCACCCTACTGAACATCAGTACCTCACTTATAACTGACTATATTCAGACCAAGAAGGAGTTTTATGGATGTGTTGAGGGAAGACATGCAGGTAGATGGAGAGAAAAGAGGCAGATGTAGAGGACAGGGGGGTATGGAGACGGATGATCCGCTGTGGCGACCCCTAATGGGAGAAGCCGAAAGAAGAAGAAGATACATACATACTATGGACAAAAGCATTGGGGCACCTGACTTTTCCAGCCATATTTGGTTCTTTCCCAAACTGTGATCGCAAAGCCGAAGGAACACAGTTGTATATGATGCCTTTGGATGCAGTAGTATAACATTTTAAATTCACTTGAACTAGGAGACCCAAACCTGCTCTATGAAGATATGCATTACATGGGTTGAGTAGCCTGCTATAAATCTCTGTCATCCTTATTGAACACTTTTGGACCTCAGGCCTCCTCCAAGTTTGTGGATGTATTATTATACATTCATGTGAGGAGTCTTTACTCTCCGCTCTTTGCAATACAGTGCAACCTCGATACTCGCGGGGGTTACGTTCTATGACCCCTCGCGAGTAACAAAAAATCGTGAGGTTTTGATGGATCCTTTTTCAAGTCAAGTCAAGTTTATTTGTATAGCACTTTTCACAACAGACATTGTCTCAAAGCAGCTTTACAGAAATCAACAGTGAAGGTGAACGGTGTGTATTTATCCCTGATGAGAAGCCGTGGCGACTGTGGCAAGGAAAAACTCCTTTAGATGTTATGAGGAAGAAACCTTGAGAGGAACCAGACCCAAAAGGGGAACCCATCCTCATTTAGGTGACTTCAAGAGTTTGATGATAAATCTTTCAACAATACAGAACACTGGAGAGTGAGAACTAACATGAGTACTGGAGTATAAGATTATAAGTGATGATCTTTTTACAGTCTTATACAGTCTGTATAAGAGGAATTGTACATGTACTGTACGGTAAACTCAACAAAAACTGTGAATTACTTGTCATAAATGATTTATTTACTACTTTAAATGCATAAAACGCTAATTAAATATTTTTTGAAAAATTTTTATGTCATTTATTAGTACAAACTCTGTTTTGAAATGTTACTCCAAACATTCAAACCACAAAAGATTTTTCGCGAGTTACTCTCAGTCCGGTTCCAAATGAAAAGTCACGAACTATCGAGGTCACAAAAATCGAGGTTCCGCTGTATTCATATTCACAAAGTGTAAGTCATCATTTTCCAGCAGTCTTCACGGCAGGGGAATTTGCGCTTGTTTCCATTTTCCCTCTAATCAGACAAGCTGCATATTTCTGGTCTTATTAATACAAAGGAAAACGAAATAATAAATAGAGAATGATGAGCTAATGAATTATCATAGCTGTTATGATGCAAGTATTACCAAGAAACTATGTTGTTTTGCAAATGTCTTAAAAGATTCATTATAACTCTTTATAAATGGTGGGAAAAAATCTGATGTTAGGACCAGGTTGGGTCTTGCTGTTATAGGAAAAATCGTGTTGCGCAACATGGCAGCACATTCGTTATTGAACTTTTAACAAGAAATGGCTTGTGTCGATTCAATCCTGTATTCCTTATGTAATGTATAATAGCCTTGGTATTGCATTCAACACACAAGATCCGCCGCTGCCAAAGAGTTATGACTGATACAAGTATACATATATACAAGTAGCTTTCAACGTTAACTCAATACACACCCAGTGGCAAGCTGTTTTTAATATAACGAATGAGAATTAAGTTTTTTTGGTCAGGGAATTACTTCCACACCATATGCTTAGTACTTTGCATGAATTTATCTTAGTGGAAGTGGTAGCGTAATGGTTAAGGTGTTAGGCTTTGGAGTTCAAATCCCAGCAACACCAAGCTGGGCCCCTGAGAAAGACCCTTAACCCCATAGTTATAAATGGCATAGATGTAAAATGTAGCACTGTACAGAGAAACACCATGTTATAGCAGTTAAAACGCAGTTAAACGCTATTATTTAACACAGTAACACCAGACAAACGTATAACAAACGTATAAACCGCCTTTGCTTATTGAAACTTGTACAAATTGTCACAAGAATGGGGTTTTTTAAATTTTTTTTGTATACAGTACAGACCAAAAGTTTGGACACACCTTCTCATTCAAAGAGTTTTCTTTATTTTCATGACTATGAAAATTGTAGAGTGACACTAAAGGCATCAAGGGCTATTTGACCAAGAAGGAGAGTGATGGGATGCTGCGCCAGCTGACCTGGCCTCCACAGTCACCGGACCTGAACCCAATCGAGATGGTTTAGGGGTGAGCTGGACCGCAGAGTGAAGGCAAAAGGGCCAACAAGTGCCAAGCATCTCTCGGGGAATCATTCAAGACTGTTGGAAGACCATTTCAGGTGACTACCTCTTGAAGCTCATCAAGAGAATGCCAAGAGTGTGCAAAGCAGTAATCAAAGCAAAAGGTGGCTACTTTGAAGAACCTAGAATATGACATTTTTCAGTTGTTTCACACTTTTTTGTTATGTATATAATTCCATATATAATTCCACGTGTTAATTCATAGTTTTGATGCCTTCAGTGTGAATCTACAATTTTCATAGTCATGAAAATAAAGAAAACTCTTTGAATGAGAAGGTGTGTCCAAACTTTTGGTCTGCACTGTATATATAAAAGTATAGAACTTTTCCTGGCAAACGAATTCAGTCATAGTTAAAACATAACTTAGATCAAACTAAGCTACCTGCTACCAGTAATCCAATCTGTAGTGTTGCGTAAACCTGCCAATTTACACATTCTGGTATAACAAACCTGAACTTCAGCCCATGCTGTGCCACAGTGGGGTTTTTCTTCTTACAGCTCCGTGTTTATGTATTGGCTTTCCAATAAAAGCCAAGTGACGCAACTTCTCTTTATAAACCACTTCATGTATTTTACTCCTCTATTCCAAAAATGGCTTTAAGGTAAACTAGACCCTCGTGATGAAGAGGATAATAGGCTACAGGAAATAGATACAGTCTTTACAGACATGTCTACAACCAAAACTCCCCCCCCAAACTGCATAACTCAAACCAGGCATGAGAATGAATCAGAGTCTGCACTCGGCTCTCATACTGTAAATTCTCATAAACAGAAACCTGTAAATAAAGCACTGTTAGTCTTCCGAGATCTGAAGATGAGATGAGATGAGGTGACATGACTGATGGGAAAGGTTTGAAAATGTCTGCGACTGACTAGGTGGAAAGTCATAAAGGTATGACGGTGCCATTAATCAGGTGTGACACATGACTGAGTTCTAGTTGGAAACAATGAGTGCAGTAATTACTCCAGTCACGTACCTGGTAAAAAGGCGCTACAGTGTAGGTACTAATTATATAACACATCAAATTAACTAGAAAAATGGATAGAACCATTTTTACAACATACAATAAATTTAACTCTGTTTGTCATGTATACAAATACTTAAATAAGCTATGAGCTCTGTGTATGGTTGTGTACTATGGTTGTGACCCAAACACATATGAAGCTTAAAGCACAGTGGCAGGGTTCCTGGATTCCTGTAAGAACAGAGAGACTGTTGAGGTTCTGTACAAAAGGGATTGTTTATCACACACCTCCCTTACATTTCATCAGATGGCTTATGCTCACTTCTTGGAAGCTAAACTCCCCTGGTTTTTCCCAAATTCTGTACCAAACAGTGGACCTTCAGCAATCCAACATTTCGCACTCGCAACTCACCATCCGGTTTCGTTAATGAATTATCGCCCTGTATCTCCCAACCTGTGTTTGAGCGCATACTTTCCTACCAGTGTAATTTCCCCCAAGTGCGCTGCCTGGCTCTGACATTGTGCCCAGAATTCCTTCCTCATGCCCACCAGAGCTGTGGGATCTCTCCAGCTCATGTTCGAGACCTTTTGTAATTCGCATGCTTACCCACTAGGGGTGCTTATGTTAATTAAAAACCTGGGGCTGAGAAATAATGCGACAGCTTTCTCACACCGTTATCACCGCGACCTAGGGCATTTAGGAATAAAGCTAAGATTTGCTTGGGCAGCAGAAAAATAAAGTGTTTGAGTGAAAGAAGTGTCATTTCAGTCTTCTAAACAATCAACACCTAAAAATTTATCCAAAAATATGTCATAGGTTTGTCAGTCACGTCTAGAGGTTGAGCGATATGGGTTTTTCTCAGGGCATCCGAAGGACAATATACTGTATGATGATCATTTCTTTCCCCCTTCATCTCATAAAATCTAACTAATAACGTCAGTTGTAAACACTGTGTGCTTTATATATTCACAGGTATACCTCTTCAGGTTTCCCTGTTTGGATGCCAAATACAGACTACTGCCCCCTGCTGGTATGAGAGAGTTATACACAGAACGTACACGGACGATGCCGATTCATGAACAAATGATAAAAATCGGTCGACCTCTAGTCATCTCTAACCTAAACATTGACATTTTCTGACCATCATTTTTATCCATTCATCATGTGGCCATCCGTTATCCCTGATTCTTTCCAAGGTGATGTTGCAGTCTCAAATCTGATTGGTCAGAAGGTTTGAATATGTTATTATATATCTATAATATATTAATATCAAATGCACTTGCTTCAATACACCTGACTTTTCCATCCATATTTGGTTCTTCACCAAACTGTTACCTCAATGTTGAAGGTACACAACTGTATAGAACGTCTCTGGATGTGGTAGCATGACATTTTCCCTTCACTTAAACTAAAAGAGCCAAACTTGTTACATGATAATGGCAATGTACACAAATCCGGCTTTACATGGTTTTACATGCTTTACATGGGTTGGAAGTGTGTCGAAGATCTCGAGTGGCCTCACCTTCATCAGTACCTGACTTTATTAACACCCTACTGGCTCCAAATATATACTCCAAGATATATAGCGTGGGGATGTGGTATAAGCCGAATAAAACACTTTAAGATGTTGTTAAAATTAAATTAAATGCCAATTCAGTCACAATGAAGCAGTAGATGTTAAAACATTGTTCCATTGCTGCCAACGCACCAATGGAAATTCTTGAAAACATGTTCCCTGGGCACCTGATTTCATGTTTCGGCGATGTGCCATGGCCCCCAAGGTCTCCTGACTTGTCATCATGAGATTTCTTCCTATGGAGTACCCACAATTGATCAGCAGCTGTCGGCCCGAGTGATAGACAATTTCAAGCAAAGGATTGAAAGCTGCATTTAAGACGATGGCCGTCATTATATATATATATATATATATATATATATATATATATATATATATATATATATATATATATATATATATATATATAATACCAATTGTCATAACCATGTCACAAATCATCATCTTAAAAGCCAGAATTCAAACCCTCTTTCAGGAGACTTTAATAAACGGTAAATGGGAATTACAGAGTTTATGAGAAGAATGATGAGACATGAAAATAATTCCCCTAACTGGAAAAGCGTCTAACAGTAGCATATTGGATTGGATGTAAAATATTTGACTTCTACTGATGTGACTCACAATGCTAAATTACCGTCTTTCAAATATCCCCAGGAGTGACAAATACTAGAGCACTTGATGATGAAGCAGTAGTCGGAATATTTTATACAAAATGAAACTAATAAAATGTTATTTTGAAGGTAGATTTTCTTTGACTGACCTTTAAAATCACAGAGTCCGGGCACTCGTTTAAAAATAAACAGCAAGTGTATTGATTCAGAGAGCAGAGAAAACAAAAGCTGACTGCTGATAAGGCACTAAAGGGCAGAAGCATGAATGTACACAAGGCTGTGGCAGTACTCCAATAGACACACACAAGCACACGCAGAAACACACATACTTCTAAGTGATGCTTAAACCTTTCATGAACTCACCTTGCTTTGAGTCTTAAACATGCCAATCCCTTTATAATTCCCCTTTATAAAGCTGTGCCACATATTTCTTTTTTCCTGACATGCCTGATTCATTCTGATGCCCTACTACTAACTTGAAGCCTTAACTGCTGAGCTACAACCTTCCCAAAATTTATATTTGTAATCTATTTATTTCTGCAAAGCTGCTTCGGGCCAAAGTTGTTAGAAATGCTATGCAAATGGAATGGAATTGAAATAAATATTAATTTGTCTTTACCCAAAAGAAGGATGTAGCACACCTCATGGCATGTCTCATTTCCAGCAACAATAAGATCCTGCATGACACTGAACCACCTCCAAATTTCAGCAAAAACACATTACATAACCTACAAATTCTCCTGCAGCACAATGACCCGGGACCTCGAACGCACCCCTGAGGGATTCTGCTCACCACATGGTGGAAGATTCTAGACTAGTAAATAATATTTAAGTGCTTTTCAGGGCAGACGTGATTTGTGTAAAAATATGCCTAGAGCGTTGTGCAAGGGTCAAAAGGAATAAGAATTATGATTTCACCATCTGCTCTGCGAATAATTTAATACGGTACAGAATAAAAAAAAACATTGGACCAGAAATCATTCAAAATATCTGGAGGATAATTTGCGGAAAGCCCGAAAGCTGCCACTATGCAGTTTGTTGGAGGATTACTGACCAAAACTGATGCTCTATGGACTTCACACTTAATCAACTTAAGCATTTTCTAGCCTCGGCAAGCCTTTTTGCCACAACCTCGACATTCCCCCTTAAATGCTTTCAAAAGCGAAAGGGAGGAAATAATGCCAGCTAGCAATGTTAGGCCATCTGAAAAGATTTTCTACTACATCAATGACACTGAATGTCCATATTGGATAGTGGCTATTTTGGGGTATTAGCATGAAAGTTATCTTTAATTAGCATGAAAGGTAATCTGAAAGGTAATCTGCTCAAGCTGAGTAAGGAGCTGAACAAACTGGACAAAAAGGACTAGGCATCATTTTCATTATGATAAGATGAAGCAAAGACTCATGATAATTCTAGAAAATTAATACAAAGCTATAAAGGATAAATAATATTTCCTTAGGCGACATGACACAAGGTGACCGTCAGTCATCACTAGGGTTCCTTATCTGATTCTTCATCCACCACTTGGTGTCTCGCAGCCTTCAAAGCAAAGCCATTTCCTGTACTTAAAATCCTCATGAGGTTAGACTAGTCCTTGAACAGGTGTGTAGCTGCCATACACCCCTTTTCTCTGAAGCAAGCTGTTATACCAAGCTGTTATATGCCTCTGCCCTGAATTCCAAAAATCTTCTCGAAGCCTCATATGGCCTCAGAACACAGCAAGAAATCAATCAGAAGTCAGTCACTGCTAAATATCTCCCAGTCACACTCTGTACACCAGATAAACACTTCCAGACCCTGGCTCATGGCCACTTTCCCACACATGCTGAAGTGTTTTGACAGCCATTACATAGGCTTTAGCAAATGTGCTTGTCTTTCACCCTGACAGATGACATTACCCCGGATTTGAGAAGATCTCTGGTCTTTAGTTCTTCACAGCTCGACAACCTCGTTGGTGGAACCTGTTGAGTTAGTTTTCCTCACCAAATCGTCAAACAATGTACGACGTGTGGAATCAACATGAAAAGGCTATAGAAATACACAATTTCAATTTTCATGGATGACCATGAAGCCATTTTTCTTAGCTAGAAAAATGATACCACAACGGTCACGGGTTCATGATTCTGATTGGTCAGTAGGAGTTTACTAACAAATTTCACAATAGTTCTCATTACACTTCAAATCACAGCTTTAAAGTACTTAAAATTTATGTCAAATAATTCAAATAATATATTTTAAGTTGGTATTTTGCATCAGAAAATCAGTTTTCCATATTTTACTCTTAAGTCATGTGCAATATATGTACTATATATATTCACAAAAATTTTGGGACAACTGATTTTTTCAGCCTTTTTTTCTCCATTATATCTCCATAAAGATATAATGTACATGGGTTGGAATAGAAGATCTCCAGCTATAGAACTCTGATCCATGTGGCTGAATGAACCTCACACAAATCTCCACAAACACAAACTCCAAAATCTAGCGGCACATCCTCCCAGTATAGTGAAGGTTATTATAAGAGCAAATGGGGACTAAATGTGGATTGGGATGTTTAAAAACCAGATACGAATCTATGGTCAAGTCTCTACAAACTTGTGCCTATATAGTGTAGCATTTACTTCAGATAAAGCTGTGTTTGAAGCAGTAGTGTGTGTAGGGGAAGTGGTAGCTCAGTGGCTTTCTGAACGGAAGGTTGTAAGTTCAAATCCCAACACCACTAAGAAGCCACTTCTCAGTAAATGAGACAGTTTGAGTTGATTTGTAAGTGTGAATAAATGTGAATCCAAATGCAGTGGAGGTGAATATATGCATTGTGTGTACTGTATATTCCACTTGTGCTCTGTGTGTGTGTGTGTGTGTGTGTGTGTGTGTGTGTGTGTCTGTAAAAAGACTTAGACACCCTGTAATAATGTGTGCATGTCATGCAAGTTCACCCGACGGCAACAATTTGACGGAACAGTCCTTCACATGGCTGCCGCGTGCTGTGTAACTACCGCTTATGTATCCTGTAATTCCCTTTGCTTTATAATAAAGAAAACAGACACACACACACACACACACACACACACACACACACACACACACACAAACAGCTCAGAAAATACAGGACTGTAATCACATTTTCCATGTAGAACTTGGTCCATGCTGCTGAATGCAAACCATACCGGCGTGTGTGTGTGTGTGTGTGTGTGTGTGTGTGTGTGTGTGTTATTATAGATCTTTTGAACAGCGCACACGTCACACAGTGGACTATTATTCAGAACGTGTCTACATTCAGACAGTTGTTGTTCTGCTGAGGAGCCATGTTAGAAGCTGAACAGCTGAACTTCTGCGGTTAGTACAAGAAAACAAGGCCCGTCTTTCTCTCCGTTCAGAATCCGGCGACAACGTATTCACCAGCAGGGGGCTCCTGTCAGCCAGGATTGTAGCAAGCGAGAAACCAAATTTCGCAAACAAAGCAAGAAGCAGAAGTGTGGAAGCTTACAGATAAGAATGTTTGTTCTAGGAGCAATCCAAGTAACCTCCTCAAATAATGGACAACAGTATAAGACAAAGAAATGATAAGCTTGATAAAAGAAAAGAAAGAATAAATAGAAAAAAGGTTACCACAGCGATTGGTGTAGAGTTTACCAAAAAAAATTGACAGTCGTTCTCATTTCTATTCAAATTACAGATTTGAAATTGAGCCCTTACCCAAAATGCATGACCGTTTCCATAGTAACAGTGTCTATACAGGTACTATACAGGTACGATGGACGCTCGGCAATAAAATGTAGTTCGCTCTGAATATGTTGAGAAATTTACATACATTTACAGTTATGGCATTTGGCAGATGCCCTTATCCAGAGTGACTTACAATTCTCATTAATACAACTTGAGCAACTGAGGGTTGAGGGCCTTGCTCAAGGGCCCAGCAGTGACAGTGTGCTGTTGGTGGGATTTTAACTCTACATGACTACACATTATTCATAGATTAACATTAATAGAAAATGGTATTTATTGGTAAATTGCTATGCAGGGTATGAGGAATAAAACACGTGCAGTAAATAGAAAGTGAAGATTTATAACTTACATCCAAATGAAAGAAGGAGAGCGGAAACTATCCTGCCTCTTTAGATGAGAGAATTGTTGCGAAATTAATCCATAATCCGACCCCTTATTTACCTTTATCCTGTAATGAAATCATTCCCTCCTTCTAGCATAACCACACCTCCATGTCAGACTTTCCTGAAAGCTTCTAAGGAGAGTTTTAATGCAGAATCAGAAAGGGTGATCCCTTTCAGACCCTTAGCTGAAGGACTATCATTTGGAAGAATGGTGTTCATCTTTGTACAATTCCAGAGATGTGTAAGATTGGCTACACAAGCACGAGACATCAATCTGTTAAGTCTTCACTAGAGGAGTCGTCTAGTGATCCGGTGGCGTTCCGCATCTTGCCTCGACTTGAGTTTGGCATTCGACCACTAATCTGATTGAAATCCTTACAGGAGTGTGGAAAAGCATTCGAGGTGATACCACATATACAGTCATCCTGCTACAAAAATCATTTGAAAATATGTGAAATAATTCAAATAATATATTTTAAGTTGGTATTTTGCATCAGAAAATCAGTTTTCCATATTTTACTCTTAAGTCATGTGCAATATATGTACTATATATATTCACAAAAATTTTGGGACAACTGATTTTTTCAGCCTTTTTTTCTCCATTATATCTCCATAAAGATATAATGTACATGGGTTGGAATAGAAGATCTCCAGCTATAGAACTCTGATCCATGTGGCTGAATGAACCTCACACAAATCTCCACAAACACAAACTCCAAAATCTAGCGGCACATCCTCCCAGTATAGTGAAGGTTATTATAAGAGCAAATGGGGACTAAATGTGGATTGGGATGTTTAAAAACCAGATACGAATCTATGGTCAAGTCTCTACAAACTTGTGCCTATATAGTGTAGCATTTACTTCAGATAAAGCTGTGTTTGAAGCAGTAGTGTGTGTAGGGGAAGTGGTAGCTCAGTGGCTTTCTGAACGGAAGGTTGTAAGTTCAAATCCCAACACCACTAAGAAGCCACTTCTCAGTAAATGAGACAGTTTGAGTTGATTTGTAAGTGTGAATAAATGTGAATCCAAAAGCAGTGGAGGTGAATATATGCATTGTGTGTACTGTATATTCCACTTGTGCTCTGTGTGTGTGTGTGTGTGTGTGTGTGTGTGTGTGTGTGTGTGTGTGTGTCTGTAAAAAGACTTAGACACCCTGTAATAATGTGCATGTCATGCAAGTTCACCCGACGGCAACAATTTGACGGAACAGTCCTTCACATGGCTGCCGCGTGCTGTGTAACTACCGCTTATGTATCCTGTAATTCCCTTTGCTTTATAATAAAGAAAACAGACACACACACACACACACACACACACACACACACACACTCACACAAACAGCTCAGAAAATACAGGACTGTAATCACATTTTCCATGTAGAACTTGGTCCATGCTGCTGAATGCAAACCATACCGGCGTGTGTGTGTGTGTGTGTGTGTGTGTGTGTGTGTGTGTGTGTGTGTGTGTTATTATAGATCTTTTGAACAGCGCACACGTCACACAGTGGACTATTATTCAGAACGTGTCTACATTCAGACAGTTGTTGTTCTGCTGAGGAGCCATGTTAGAAGCTGAACAGCTGAACTTCTGCGGTTAGTACAAGAAAACAAGGCCCGTCTTTCTCTCCGTTCAGAATCCGGCGACAACGTATTCACCAGCAGGGGGCTCCTGTCAGCCAGGATTGTAGCAAGCGAGAAACCAAATTTCGCAAACAAAGCAAGAAGCAGAAGTGTGGAAGCTTACAGATAAGAATGTTTGTTCTAGGAGCAATCCAAGTAACCTCCTCAAATAATGGACAACAGTATAAGACAAAGAAATGATAAGCTTGATAAAAGAAAAGAAAGAATAAATAGAAAAAAGGTTACCACAGCGATTGGTGTAGAGTTTACCAAAAAAAATTGACAGTCGTTCTCATTTCTATTCAAATTACAGATTTGAAATTGAGCCCTTACCCAAAATGCATGACCGTTTCCATAGTAACAGTGTCTATACAGGTACTATACAGGTACGATGGACGCTCGGCAATAAAATGTAGTTCGCTCTGAATATGTTGAGAAATTTACATACATTTACAGTTATGGCATTTGGCAGATGCCCTTATCCAGAGTGACTTACAATTCTCATTAATACAACTTGAGCAACTGAGGGTTGAGGGCCTTGCTCAAGGGCCCAGCAGTGACAGTGTGCTGTTGGTGGGATTTTAACTCTACATGACTACACATTATTCATAGATTAACATTAATAGAAAATGGTATTTATTGGTAAATTGCTATGCAGGGTATGAGGAATAAAACACGTGCAGTAAATAGAAAGTGAAGATTTATAACTTACATCCAAATGAAAGAAGGAGAGCGGAAACTATCCTGCCTCTTTAGATGAGAGAATTGTTGCGAAATTAATCCATAATCCGACCCCTTATTTACCTTTATCCTGTAATGAAATCATTCCCTCCTTCTAGCATAACCACACCTCCATGTCAGACTTTCCTGAAAGCTTCTAAGGAGAGTTTTAATGCAGAATCAGAAAGGGTGATCCCTTTCAGACCCTTAGCTGAAGGACTATCATTTGGAAGAATGGTGTTCATCTTTGTACAATTCCAGAGATGTGTAAGATTCGGCTACACAAGCACGAGACATCAATCTGTTAAGTCTTCACTAGAGGAGTCGTCTAGTGATCCGGTAGCGTTTCCGCATCTTGCCTCGACTTGAGTTTGGCATTCGACCACTAATCTGATTGAAATCCTTACAGGAGTGTGGAAAAGCATTCGAGGTGATACCACATATACAGTCATCCTGCTACAAAAATCATTTGAAAATATGTGAAAAAGTTACGATATAAATGTATATAGTGTTTGGCCAGCTGGATCGTTTTAAACTCCAGATCCAGCCTTCCAGAACTATTAAAATGTTGATTTTAATTAGATAAATGGTCAAGTTTAGACATTGTCTCAAAGCAGCTTTACAGAAATCAACAGTTAAGGTGAACGGTGTGTGTTTATATCTGATGAGCAGCCATGGTGACTGTGGTGGCAAGGAAAAACTCCTTTAGATGTTATGAGGAAGAAACCTTGAGAGGAACCAGACTCAAAATAGAACCCATCCTCATTTGGGTGACATCAAGAGTGTGATTATAGTCTTTAAACAATACAGAACACTGGAGAGTGAGAACTACATGAGCACTGGAGTGTGTGATTATAAGTAATGTTCTTTTTACAGTCTTATACAGTCTTTATGGTTATAAAACTAGGAGCTACAGAGCAACTCATAAAATAGCTCAACATTTGCGATCATCAGAGATCCAGCAATAGTACAATATTTAAATCATTTCAGGATATAGAGTAATTACCCACATGACGTACTGCATTTTTTTTGTCGTATTAATGATACATAATGTTACTGTAACAATACATGAATAAAAAGTCTTCTCGTTTGCTCTCATTTAATAAATACATTTTTGATTGTCAAATTGCTGAAGGATGAAGAATATCATACAAATCTCCACAAGGACACTATAAAATCTCCTAGTGGAACATCTTCCCAGAAAAGTGGAGGTTCTGATCACAGCCAATGGGGACAACATGAGAAATGGGATGGTCATATGTTGGTAAAATGAATGCATGTAGACCAAATAAATGACTAAATGTTCTGTACATAAACTTGTTGGATGAACTGGGTATTAGCCGCACTGCAGTGGAGCTCCGTTTTATCATTGTGTTAAAAGAGGAACGTATTTTCCTCACAAACGTTACACGAATGGCCACCACTTGATGATTATGGGTTTGGTCTTTAAAACTCTTTACAGTCTTGCAACAATTTCGAGTAGCCAAATGTCAATCCAATGAATTATGTGTACATTTATTTGCATTACTTCTGTTTAAAACGTATTCCTATATGAACAGATGATGACATCATGATATTCAATTCCTAGGGATTTTCTGGAATGATCTGGGATTCGTCTCATTAAATAGGAAAAGTCTTGATTTGAATGTTTCCTAAGGTGCTTTTATTCGATTATCTGGATTTTAACATGCAAGTCATATAAATATATATATAATTGAGACTTTTTTATTCATTAGAGTTCGTCGCTAGTTTGTGGATCGACGCAGGCTCTTGTTAATCGCTGACTTGGTGTGTTACTCTAAAACCTTTTCACACAGTCCTGACACTGTTAATGATTAGCCGTGTGAGTCACAGAACAGGTGTGTACTTCCAGGAAGATCTGCCTGGAAGTACATTATCATTATATATATATATATATCATTAAATGTATATATCCTAAATTACAAGTCAAGTCAAGTTGATTTCTATAGAGCTTTTTACAACAGACATTGTCTCAAAGCAGCTTTACAGAATTTCAGGTGGAAGATCAGGTGAAGAAAAGAAGAAGATCAGGTGAAATGAAGGAGAAGATCATGCAAAGTGAAGGAGAAGGAGAAGATCAGGTAAAATGAAGAAGAAGATCAGGCGAAGTGAAGGAGATGGAGAAGATCAGATGAAGTGAAGGAGATGGAGAAGATCAGGTGAAGCGAAGGAGAAGATCAGGTGAAGTGAAGGAGATGGAGAAGATCAGGTGACGTGAACAAGATGGAGAAAATCAGGTGGAGAGAAGGTGAAGATCAGGTGGAGAGAAGGAGAAGATCAGGTGAAGTGAAGGAGATGGAGAATATCAGGTGGAGAGAAGGAGAAGATCAGGTGAAGTGAAGGAGATGGAGAAGAACAGGTGGAGAAAAGGTGAAGATCAGGTGGAGAGAAGGAGAAGATCGGGTGAAGTGAAGGAGATGGAGAAGATCAGGTGGAGAGAAGGAGAAGACCAGGTGGAGAGAAAGAGAAGATCAGGTGGAGAGGAGGAGAAGATCAGGTGAAGTAAAGGAGATGGAGAAGACCAGGTGGAGAGAAGGAGAAGATCAGGTGGAGAGAAGGAGAAGATCAGGTGAAGAGAAGGAAAAGATCAAACCAAGTATACTGTACATATTAATAATGTATAGTTAATTCCACACTCATCAGCGTCTAACGTGAAAGCGCGAGTGACAGTTTGGACAGTTAAACAACATTGGACATAATAAGATATTGTGGTTTAAACGAAAACGTGACCACAAAACACCATTCCAGTTCACATCTGGTGAAGTTTATGTGATACACTTTGTGTGAGGCTCCAAGGAGAATTTCTTTTGTGCATTACTTCCAGATAGTCTTTTGTCACAGAGACGTTTTTGGAAGTCGTCTCTGAATCGCTGTTTCATCTCTGTAACGAATGTCTCTGTGTGTGTGTGTGTGTGTGTGTGTGTGTGTGTGTGTGTGTGTGTGTGTGTGTGTGTGTGTGTGTGTGTGTGTGTGTGTGTGTGTGTGTGTGTGTGTGTGTGTCTGACATCTAGTAAATTACTTTTGGAAGTCGTCTCTGAATCGCTGTTTCATCTCTGTAACGAATGTCTCTCTGAATCTCAGAGTCCATTCTCCAGTTCCACTATAAAAACCTTTCTGGGACAATTTCTTCGGTTTGAATATGACCATGTGTGAAAACCTGATGAAATTCCAGAAATGGATTCCCTGGCGTGCTTCATGTTTCTATGAATAATAATTGACTCAGAATTCAATCTCTGGTGGGACTCATACACTCAAGAACTTCAGAAGGCTGGCACTCAGATAGGCAAACCTCTAACCGCGCTAAAGATGGACGCCCACTGAGTGGGCAAGAGAGGAGGAATTCAAGTACTTCAAACACTTCAGCGTTCCTCAGAGGTTAGAAACAAAACAACAGGATCTCTCACTCTTCATGCACTGCACTCCCTCTGATCCTCCACCACTGCTCGACTGGTCCCACCATCTTTAAGACCTTCCACAAAGAGATGCTTCAAGACTCTTCTCTGTTCTGGCATTACGGTGGTGGAACAAACTTCCAGTTGATGTTCAATCATATGTCATTAGGAGTCTTCAGTCTTTTTGACTTTAGTTTTTAATCTATTTGGTGACGATATTTTTTCTTCTCTTCGGGTTCTGCTCATGTTCACGTGTTCATGTTCACGTGAACAGGACGTGTTAATCAGTCGACAACAACGGCTAGCGGAGGAGCGGATGAACTTGAAAAGCCTCCCGCCTCGTTCAATTCGCATGTACGGGAACTTTTTTTTAGTGTAACTTTCCTTGTAGTAAATGGAAATTTGTCCATTATATTCTCCCTTTTTTTTTGTTTTTTTTGCTGATCCGAAAAATGGTCCGATCCGTGACTCAAAAACCGTAACGCGATCCGGAACGTGAGTTTTGTGATCTGTTGCACCACTAAAAACTACATATTATAATATAGAAAAAAATATATAAATACATAATATATATAGAACTAGAAAACATTACTCTGATTAAATAATGCACTTTTTACAAATCACTTGTTTTAAAAGTTTTTTTGTTTTCTTCAATTAACCGTATAGTACAATGGAAACTTCCCAAACAATGAAACAATCCCATTTAAGGCACAATTGTGTTTAATGCCTAATACAGATATTCAACCTATAAGCAATACAGCCATGTGCTTGTGAAATTAGAGACCTCCAATGACAGTTTTTTTTTTTTTTTTTTTAGTTTGTTTGCTGCTCAGTTCACCCTTGTTCAAGACCATGCAGCTATCTGATCAGCTCAGTGGTAAAGATGATGGACTTCTGATCACAAGGTCATGAGTTTAAATCTCAGCTCTACCAAGCTGCAGGGCCCTTTAGCCAGGCCCTTAACCTTCAACTGCTCAGTTGTATAAATGGTTGAAGTCACTCTGGATAAGCCTGTCTGCCAAATGCTATAAATGTATGGTCTCACATAGGGAGGTTTTTGCTAATTATAAACAAATATTTTTATTAAATTGGAAATGAAGATCTGTGTCAATGGCATTTCTTTCAGATTTTTCCATCTCCTCTTATCTGTGGCATAGATAACTTTGGCCCATGGACCCTGGTTCAGGCATCTCAGGGTCAGAAAATCTGCCAAATACCATACAAGTAAAATTAAATACAGAGATGGTGCAAGGAACAAAGTCCAGAAGCATCCGCCAATGTACAAACATGTGGACTGAACTTAGACACAATGTTGCACAATGTTCTAGTGATGGGATCATTAAACTGCTTCCAAATCCATCAACGAATTCATGCTGATGACCTCTGGCTTGTTTTTTTTTTTTTTTTTCTTTAAAACTAGATACTTAAACTTGTGCTAGTTTATTTGACTAAAACAACTGTGAAAGCGAACAAATTTAAATCTACTTAATTAGAAGCTACCATGATCTTTTACCGCTGGTAGGATTTATGTGAATATGTTTGAAATTATATAACATGAATCAGTGAAATCATCCTTAATTAAGACGCACAAATTTAAAACACAAACTGTAATTCGAAACAAGTTGACGCTTGCGTTTTCCGGAAAAGAATCCGCTATGGAGTATCGTGATCATCTAGAGGATAAATGCACCTTTCGAAGTGTTTAATTCCTATTGGCCTATAGACGTTCCAGAAACAACTGTCATGTGACTGGAGCGCAAGATCATAAAACTTGAGCAACTGAGCATCTATGGGGTTGAGGGCCTTGCTCAGGGGCCCGGGAGTGGCAGCTTGATTTAGCAGAGATTTAAACTCATGACCAAAGTCATGCAGAACTTTGGATCTAAAGTACAAGGACTTAACCACTATACATTCTAAAATTGCTTGTGTGGGAGGTGATAGCTTAGTAGTTAAAGCCTTGGAACTTAGATCTAAAGGTCTTGAGATCAAATCCCAGCCACACAAAGTTGCCATGGTTGGGTCCTTTAACAAGGTCCATCACACTCAAGTGCTCAGTTATAAAATATAAATAATACAATTGCAAGTCACCGAATTGCATTTATCTCATTCATACAACTGAGCAGTTATGGGGCCTTGCTCAGGGGCCCAGGAATGGCAGCTTGATTTGACTGAGATTTGAACTCATGACCTGCAGATCCAAAATTCAATCCAAATTTCAACCAAGCTGCGACTCTTGGGCCACTGCTGCTCAGTAAGAATGAAATATATGTAAGATTTGAATGAGGCCATAAAGATAATAATATAAGAAATGATATAATATAGTGTTTTGCAGCTGCACTACTATCCGAGATGCTACGGCGCTGACGTTAAAACACAGGCTACTTGTACGAACGAGACCTACGCTTTGTCAAGTATATAAGTCTTATAGCCGTAAAATTCGGCATCACGCCGTTGCGGTTCCTCGGACTCGTCAGACCCGTCAGCCTTAAACGCTTTAATTCGACGCCCATTTTGGCTCCGAAATGAATTTCCATGGAAAAGCAGGCTGAATATAGCAGTGTGTGTGAGCGCAAGTGAATGCAAGGGAGTGAATGGAGAAAGCGATCAGGAATTCAGGAGAGGACTCGGTGCAAATCTTCAGCAGGAAATTTCCTCGACTTGAAGTCATGAATAGCTCATTGATTGTGCACTGAGCGGCCAGTGTGTGAGCCGTGTGCGTACTATACTATAGCGCTTGTTTGACTGGCTTGTGTATTTTATTGTGCTTTACATGCTTTGGGGTGCATTCAACACAAATCCCTCTCTCTTTTTTTTCCCCCATAGCACCCCATCGCTCTCGTTCTCTTTCTCTTTCTGTGAGGGAGTGAGTGTGGGTGTGTGGTTGTGTGTATATGAGTGATTAGCAGTAACAGATGTGTAGATCCTCAGTGATCCTGTCTGGCAACCAGATGGCTTGCATACTAAAATCGGAGGAAAGAGATGCCAGAGTGTGGAAGTAATGCAGAACTTGCTGTCTTCTGAGTAATGCAAGGAAAGGAATTTCTTAAAATCGCACCACTAACCCCTACATGGATTAAACATTTTCAGGCCCTGGCTGCTTACGTAGCAGAAATGGATCGTTATTAGTGCAAAAAAAAAAAAAGGAAGGTTAGGACGAAAAATTTGCAGACCAAAACGCAGCTAGCATGCGCCCTTGGATTCTTTGTGTAATGTATACACTTGAGGTTGTTCTCTACAGGAAAACCTTCTCGCCTCTGGAATGGAAGCCATGCCAAGCTGAGTGTGTGTGAGTGTGTGTGTGTGTATGTGTGGCAGCTCAGATTCAGGCACGGCTGAGCGACTCTGAGTGGAGACGTGCGCTCTCTCTCTCTCTCTCTCTCTCTCTCTCTCTCTCTCTCTCTCTGTCAACACGCCCCACCGGATGGAATGCAGGAACGTGTGATCAGGGTCACAGCACCGACCTTTTCACTTTCTCCTACACTGAACCCTCACACTCTGAGTCATGTGCCAATAGAGATGATTTACAGACGCTCGGACGTCACACATACGTGTGGGACCGGACAAAGACGTCCCCATATTGAGGTGTAATCTAGCTTTGTTGCTATTCAATGCTAAAGATGAGGATTGGTTCCCTTTTGAGTCTGGTTCCACTCAAAGTTTCTTCCTCACGCCTTCTGAGGGAGTTTTTCTTGCTGACTCGCTCATTAGGGATAAACTTACAATTAAAAAGAACAAACTTATAGGCGTTAAACGTATACATTATTTCATACAACATCTCTGTAAAGCTGCTTTGAAAGCGCAATACAAATACACTAATTGAATTTATGAATTTGACAGAACTTTCTTTTAAAAATAGTATCTTACTGGTTGAGATCTGATCAGATCTGATCTGGTTTTAAATTCAAATCTCATCAACCTCGATTTGCTAATGTTGAGCAAAGCCCTTAACCGTCAACTGCTGGAGGATCTGCTGACATGCCATAAATGTAAATGCATGTGGTTTGTATTAGGGAAGTGGTAGATCAGTGGTTAAGATGTGGCTGAAGATCATGAAGGTTTACCTGCTGTTTACCACCAAGCTGCCAACATTGGGCCCTTAAGCAAAGCCCTTAACCCTTAACTGCTCTATAAATTAGATATGTGAAAGTCTCTCTGAGGAAAGGATCTACCAAAATGACATTATGTAAATGTATGTGATTTAGATTGAGGTTTGCATTAAGGTTTGCTTACTGTTTACCACCATGCTGCCACTGTTGGGCCCTTGAGCAAGGCCCTTAACCCTTAACTGCTATATTAAAATCACGATAAGTCCCTCTGAGTAAAGAATCTTCTGAAATGCCATAAATGTGAATGCATGTAGTTTAGATTAGAGACTTGGTAGCTCAGTAGTTCAGAATGAGAAGGTCATGAAGGTTTGCCTGATGTTTACCACAAAGTTACCACTGCTGGGCCCTTGAACAAGGCCCTGAACCCTCAACTGTTATATAAATCAGATATGTGCAAGTCGCTCTGAGTGAAGAATCTACCAAAATGACACAAATGTCAATGTATGTGGTTTAGATTAGGGAAGTGGTAGCTCAGTGGTTAGGACGTGGTTGGATCAGAAGGGCATGAAGGTTTACCTGATGTTTACCACCAAGCTGCCACTGTTGGGGACTTGAGCAAGGCCCTTAACACTCAACTGCTCAATATAAAAGTCTGCCAAATAAAGTTTGAGTTCATGAAGTTTAAGTAATTTCAATCACAGGTTTATATCAATGCGCCTGTTTGAAGACGGCGTTTCTCTGGTAAATAAATACGCAGTTTATCTTCAGTAGACTTTGACATGAGCAGATTAAAAGCCTGTCAAAATCATTCACTTTAATTCAATTTCGTTCAATTCAGTTTTATCTGTACAGCACTTTTAACAATTGTCTCAAAGAATCTTCACAGAGATAAAGAGGTTATAAAGTGGGAATGTATAAGTTTAGTGCTCATAGTTTTGTTCTTTATACGTTTATCTTTAATGAGTGAGCCAGTGGCGACTGTGGCAAGGAAAAACTCCCCGAGATGGTATGAGGAAAAAACCTTGAGAGGAACCAAAATTAAAAGAGAACCCCTTTTAACTTATTAACCGGAAGAAAGACAAAAAAGCAAAGTTTGGTGAAAATGCCACTGTTGACGGCTGCTCTGTAAGTAGGTGATAATACAAACTCATGTATCAGATGTTCCACTACATCAATAGATATACAGAGATATAAAAATAAAATTGTGTTGCTGCATAACTAAAATAAACTGCAATTGTGAGTGAACGTAGAAAAAAGAAACAACTTCAGTTCAATAATCAATATAACGCATCAGGTCACATGATACCAACATGCCATTGATTATTTTTCTATAACAGCGTGCTCTATTTTGATTTTTACTTATTGTATGTACTCATGTATTAGTATTGTATTAATAAATAGTACATCCAGTTGCGGGCGGTCAGGGCCAACAAAGCCTGCTGGCCTAAACACTATCAGAAGCACTGACCTACATTTACAACCTAAATGCTAATATTTGTTCCATGAAATTGTTAATTTATTCCCAACTGTTTATTCTCTTAATTTTGTAGAGTTTCTCTCGGCTGCACTGCTTCCAGAACGTGTATGTGGATGTTAGATGTTTTGTCTAATCATATTTCAGCCTCTATGTGCTGCCATGTCAATCTAATCTGCCCAGGGCCTTCAAAGTCAGTACTGCTGGCCTTTTTACCTTAGTCTCTATTAGCAACAGGTCTGTTTCTTTAACCAATCAGATTTCATATTCGCCTCACAGGGCAGCTAGCTGGTCCAGAATAGCGTCATCATTTTTCCGCCCTCTGATTGGTCGTTCAGAGGAAAACTGTTACAGCCAAATTCGACTGGCAAAACACGTGTGTAGCGCTGCACACATTTAAACATCAGAATTATACTTTTTTATGCCTAAGGAGGAAGAGAGATTTATTACAGACATACTTAAAAATCCATTTTGAAGAAAAGCTAGACATCGTGAGGAGGTCGGCCAACCACGAAGCTAGCTAGCTTGTCTCAGCCAGGGAAAGGGTTTGTTCACCACTTCCAGTCCAGTGAATACGAGCAGTACCACTGGATTACAGCCTCTGAGGAGCGGTGCACATTATAAGTCTGCATCTCTGGTGAGTAGGTTGTATTTTATTTACATTTTTATGTTTTTGTCAAGTTATTAGACAAATATTGATTCTGAACTGCTCTAGATGATGTAGGTGCACAGTTGCGGTTGTAGTGTAGAGGTTTGGAGCTTGCTTTAGTGAAATGGTATTCCCTAAATACCCGAAATGCCTCTCTCTCAGTAATGCCACATTTTGTTATATTACATTTTGTATAGTATTGATGGTTTTATAATTGCAAAGTGATAATGGTGGTATTAAGAGGTGGATTAAGTCGGGTAAGTCCTCACTGACGGCCCAGGTACCAAATGCACGACCCTCCACTGAGTACATCATAATAGTTTCACTTTAGAAACAATGTGTTGAATCATATCATATGAACAGACAATTAGGTGTTTTTTATCAGCTGTATTTTATCAATTATAGAGTGATTGTGAAAGCTGACTGCACCCCAGGACTCTTCATTATACATCAGTACCTGACTTTACTAACACCCTTGTGGCTGAATAAATCTCACACAAATCTCAACAAGCACATTCCAAAATCTAGTGGAACATCTAAAAAAAAAGAAGTTCAAAAAACACATATCAAACTAATTAACAGGTGTCCACAAACATTTGTTGAGATTCTGTATGATGTCATCTAAATGTTGAAAGTTGTTTAAAACAATTTCCTTATAATATAGTTGTTAGTAGTCGGTATAGTTTTTAAAATATATTCTAATATATATTTTTTACGACTCAATTACAGGTAAACTGATCAATGAAAAAGACTATAAATGTTACGAGTACATCTAAATAAATAAAAATACAGTCAATAAAACCACCAAACCGGAATTAAAGCAGGATAAAAACAGAGCTTAAACAGAGATAGGAAATGCATCCTGTGTCATTTCATGAATTCAGAAAACTACATTATAGAAGAATAATCATCTGGGTCACATGTGCACAGAGCTACAGCACATTAACAAATATATATATATGTGTTAATATATAATGTTAGAAACATAATTTGTTAATATATATAACACTAATAACTCAGCTTTGTGAATTCTTATATAATATGAATTCTATCCAATAAGTTTAAGTGCTAACAAGCACTTTCCTCAATTGGATGAAAAGAATGTTATTAAAAAAATAAAACAACGAAAATGTGAAACATCAGAATTTCCACAGAAGTCTAAGGGTTTGTTCTGCGAAAGATTCGCATCAAAAAACCCGACTGTCCTATCTCTTGTCCGATCTCTTGCAGGTCCGATCAAAATTCCTTTAAAACTCAGTTAAACTCAGACCAGACATCTTTCTCATGTGAACCCCTTAACTACAAGACCACACATGTCCTCCTGTGTCCTATCAGAGATCATCAAGATTCCCAGAATGTGTGTGTGTGTGTGTGTGTGTGTGTGTGTGTGTGTGTGTGTGTGTGTGGTACCCACATGCCTGGGCCTGGGCCTTGAGATTCCAAACGACATGTCCAATTGAAAGAAACAGTATAACTGATAAAGCACGCATGTCGGACTACGCAACATGATCCCAAGGTCATTTTGTACCTCACGATTTCAAATTAAATCAAAGAAGTCTCCATCATAAAAAATGTCAACATTATGACAGTGTGTTTCAGGAGAAATCAGGGTGTGAGAAGATCCCAACCACCTACTCCACTCACCTCCCCCCAGGTGAGCATCCATGCCTATTAGGACAAAGCCGCCAGGCTGACCTGAAAGGTCAAGCAGTGTTTGCTTAGATTCTTCATTATTATCCTGCCTAAGGTGTTGCAATTCTAAGAAACTCCCAAGCCTTATTACTTCATGACCAGTTCAATTGGCCCAGCTCAACAGTTAGACATGACACCAAAATGTCAGGAATGTGTACTTTAAAATCTTCAAACTCCAAAGTGAAATCTCCAGCCACTTTCAATTTACATAGTGCAAAGTAAATATGCTCTAGAGCGACACACACACACACACACACACACACATACACACACACACATAGACTTTGACCCATACACTGGCTCCACCTGGACCTAATTACCTGCACCTATCCTCTTGAGCAGCTGTTGGCGGGCGATGATTCGACCCAGTCTGTACCCGGAACGTCGCCGGCGGTGGTCCATCCTCAGGTAGATGTCCTGAGTCTCCGGGGTCATACTGCCCAAACACTCACTGCTCTCAGCCTCAGGCAGCTCCCTGAACATGGTTACGACAAGCAGTGCCCTCGACTGGCTTGTAAAGCAAACAAAAACACACGTTGCACAAGTGTGTCCGCCGAACGACTTGCACATGTGAGGTATGAGACCGAAAATCTCGACAGGATCCAGGAGGAGCACCAGGAAAGCCTCCTCTTTTTAGCCACGTGACTAGTCGAGCCAATGAGGAGGTGGGATACAGGGGCCGTCCCTTCAGGCTGAGCTGAATCTGAGGTCTGTGTGAGCACGGCAAGTCGAGGGAGGGAAATATAAATACCAGAGGAATGCTTGTGAGCTGACAGTGTGGAGAAAGGGTGTGGGGGGGTGGTAAAGAAGGGTGGATGGGGCATGGGAGGGTAAAGAAAAACAGTGCGAACTGAGACACCACCCTGGTCTAAAAGAACAAACCTGCCGCTGTCAAGCCCCACACAGGTGCCAAGTTTACTCAGGAGGAGTGTGTTAGCTAACAACGGTGAGTGAGAGAAGGCAAATGCAGAGCGCTGTGGTGATTTTTAGGATGAGTAACAAGTAAACCAAATCAACCTACACCCCCACACACACCCCCCGCCACACACACACACACACACCCGCACCTCGCCTCTGAGACGGCAGAACAGGTTTTCACCTTTGTGAAATATCTAATTGGGCTTTCACGCTTTAGAATAGGCCAGACAGGAAAACCCCAGAGTGATGACTCCAAAACAATGACATTCATTAAGGCAGTAAGAGCACACCTGTGTGTATCAGCAGACACATCTGATCAGAAAAGAAAAGGACATACAATCAGAAGAAATGAAAACTCTATGAATGACACTTATTCAGTCTGGATTACAATGTCCACAATCTAGAAGAAAAGATTCAGAGGAAAGTCCAAAAGTCTCTAAAAAGCTGCCACATACAGTGAAGTGCTCAAATAGCCAAATTCAATTAATTTCAAACTAAAAATCTATTTATACCATACAAATGTTGTGTTGTGTTGTAGCTCTATGTTGTTCAGTGTAGCACCAGGGTTCCGGAGGAACGTTGTCTCGTTTTTACTGTGTACCGTGTACAACTGTGTATAGTAGAAATGACAATAAAAGCCTCTTGACTCTTGACTTGACTTGAAATATACCACAATACACAGAGCTGGCATTCACTTAGCTTGCGTTCGTGTTAGCTAACAGAAGATAAAGACAGTTAAAAACTGAATTCTGTCCCAAATTCTTATGAGTAGGATTCCAGTATTCATGAATCTGACTCCATTTACAAATTATATTTGTGAGTTCAGGATTTTTTTACCACAAGTTTACAACAGAAAGCATTTTCGCGTATTCGCGTATTCTTGAAAAAAAGCTTAATTAGCAGTCATCTGTAATATATATATACTGTATATATATTTGCAATGTCAAATCATTGCCTCAAAGCAGCTTTACAGAACTGTAAAGCTGTAAATGCACATTAATTTGTAAATTGATGCGCATCTGCATAACTGAGGCCGATGCGATTCGCATCTCGATGCATAGCCGAAAATACAATACATTAAAGATACACATGAAGCAGCTACTGATGCGAAACGATTCACTCCTGTTACAATGCAATTCAATGCAATATGATGCAGTGGCAAAAATATGATCACTTTACTTAAGTGCCTTCTGATTTCTAACGCCGGGCCCTTTCACAAACGCGTTTGTAGTGGAAAAAACTATGAACTAAAACCAGACGTTCTTTTCCTGTTGTGTCTGCAGGAAGACGCAGCTCTACCTCTGCCATGTTAATCTATGTACTCAGGACGTGCCTCGGTCTCCGTGTTGTGATACATCTACAAATCAAATATTGATCACAAATTATTGGACACTTTCTAAATAATAATAGTAAAACGCAACTACTAATAATTATATATAAATAAATCTCTTTTACCGATGCAAAATGTTCAAAACGATGCATCGATACAAATAGCAACTTTTTAAATCGATGCAACACATCGTTAAGAGAGAAAGAAGGAAAGAACCAGACTATGCAGCTATATGAATAAAGTGCAACCTGGCATAGCACCAAGTTAAACACATTCCCCTCTCTCATTCCCTGACTGGCACATACCACTCACGGTAGAACGAGACAAAGAGCACGATTCAGCGTGATGTGTTCAGTGGCCTTCCATACCTGACCCAGTCCATATTCCTTCCCACTTGCACGTGCAGCCTGGCACCGAGCTGTGGGCGAGGCCATGTTTTTCCTTTCAGACAGTTCTGAAGTGTTTGCGTACACACACCCTCCAAAAGCATTGCACATGATTTAATTTGTTGGCTTTAGGCTCGAGCAGACAAACAAAGTACATTCTGTCTGCTCGTGGTGTTCACTGGAGCAGGTAGACATGACCGACTGGTTTGGAGTGACAGATCGTCTGACTTTAGGCTTGAAAAAAGCTTTACATTTTACAAACCATGTAGAAAACTTATAATCCTGATTACCATCATACAGAATAATGTTTATACTAAAGTAAATAACTTTTATATTATATAATATACCATTAAAGGCTTGGCAATTCTCCTGTGCACAAGGTTTCATAATGAAATATTAGAAGAACTAAAGTGTCCTGCACAGAAATCTGACCTCAACCCCAATGGACACCTCTAGGATGAACAGATCTCAGTACCGGAGTCCGCTAATGCTTTTGAGGATGAATGAACAAAATTCCCAAGAGCAACTTTCCAATATCTAATGGAAATCCTTCCCTAAATCTATGGAATGAGATGTTCTGCAAGTAATATGAAGAACAGGTGTCCACATACTTTGTCTATGTAGTGTGTAGAACTTGCTGGACCTTGTCATAAACTTCAATAGTTTAATACCACTGAATTAAACATGATATGGTGCTAGCAACCAAAGCAAAAGAGAGGAAAAAGCATAATTTCTCAATGAGAATAAAATCTGAAATTTCCAGAAACAGTATTAAATAAATAATGAATAATAAATCTATAATGATGATCAATGCATTTGTAAAATGTTTTGCACATATTACTGATGTTCCCTGAAACTGCTCCCTATCTCCTACATAGTGTACTGGATATTTTGTAGTGTTGTCTTCACGTTGTTCCTCATTTGTTCGCTCATTTATACCAACAATGCACACTGATTTTCGAGTGTACACTCGATGCACACTCAACAAAAGAATATTTCTCCATACTGCAATGTGACACAGCACCGAAAACATTTACATTTATAGCATTTAAGAGACGTCCTTATCAAGAGAGACTTACAAATGAGCAGTTGAGGTTTCTCAAGGACCCAGCAGTAGTAGCTTGGTGATACAGGGACTTGAACTAATGACTTTGTGGTTCAAAGTCCAACGCTTTACCCAATGGGCCTCCAGCTTCCCTACCACATATCAGAAATCATCTCCTCTAGAAAAGAAGTTTAAAATTCTTTAGTAGGAACCACTGTTAAAATGTTCTATACATTTAGCGTCTTTTAATCTAGTTATTTATTCTTGTGGAGCTTTATTTTATACTTCAAATCTAATAAAATAAATGTGACCAAAAATAGTGTGTTTTCTTTTTTTTTAATAATTTTAATAGCCAATAAACTAGACCACTTTTTTGGTCTTAGACCACTGTTTTATGATCCGCCACACATATTAATAGACAGATAGTTGTAAGGTTAGTACTGTAGTCGCGTGATATTTACATGTGATTTTTTACGCAAGAGTCCAAATTCGTCAAAGTCGTTTTCTCCTATACAATGAACTCAACTGCCATGCACTACATATAGGATAGTGAATGATTGAGATTCCAAACACAGAATCAATTTTCATGATATAATGTTTAGCATAAAACCCATATTTACATTAGCTAAACTAGCTAGCTAACTAAACATAGCAATGTGCTAAAGATAAGTAGGTTCACCCTTCTGGTTAGATTAGGTAATGCAGCTCTGCAGCAGATGGTATCTGGAGGAATCTAGCTAAAGAACTAGCTGATGTTATGCTATTCTACACTATTATTTTTGTATGTGGCATCATTCTATAGCTCATATTGTGTAAAATGTCAAAAACCTTTTGCCACCTGGTCTGTAAATATCAATGCCAACTCTGTCTTTGACTCAAACATGTTTCCTTTTCTTATTGAATAGTTCAAGCCATAGCACTAGCCCCATAATCCTCTCAGTCAATGTCATCCTGGCAGCTTTAGACAAATGAACCCACTGATTGATTAAAAAGAGTGCTGGCTGAGTGAAAAAAAATGGATCAGAAAGCTCTCCAAGAGCGCGTAATCGAGAGGGCTTTGCCAGCGTCCCAAAACACGGCCATGAATTTAACCAGTCTGAGTGCAGGCTCAGGGCCTGTGCCAAGTCTCTCCTCATTTATTTACAGCAGCCAATGACAAATAGCTGACAGCTCCACGAATTAATGTATGCAAACACTGAGGAGAGAGCAGGCCACCTACTGCCTGCCAAAGAATGCACATTCCACATGCTCTCCAAGTCTCTCTGAACACCAGGGATTTAACATCAAATGAATACATTACTTGGATTGAACAAATCATGTTTTATTTATTTATTTATTTATTTTGAAAGTTTGCCATAAAGTTCACCCAGTTAGTACAGGCGAGCAGCAGGACTGGGGTGATGAGAAGAAGTTCGTGACTGCATGGCAAATCAGAAATATCCGAGCAAAATTCTAAATAAAAATGAGATTTAGGAGCAAATACGAACTCGAGTGATGAAGCTGAGGTCGAGGAACTGTCACGCTAAAACTGCTGATATTTATTTACGCTACGGTTTTGTGCAGTGAATCTTATTAAGCCCACACCGACTTCGAATAAAGATATATTTAAGCTCTATGCAGACCCCAATAGAGATTTAGAAACAAATACACGGATTACATACACCATTAATGGAAACAAATTCAATGATTCAATGCTAAAGTAATTTTTTTAATCTTAAGTGATGCACTCTACTAGTACTATGCACTCTCACACTTTATAAACATTACTGATCTGTCATATACTCTGCATGTTGTGGTCTTGTTTAATTTGTATTGTGTTTTGAGAGTTACCAACAGCTAGAACCAAATTCCTTGTGTGAGTCAACACACATAGCCAATAAACGTGATTCTGATTCTGGTTTTGACTTGAGTTTTGTCCTACGGGTGTGCAAACTTTTGCACTCTTCAATAATTGTTTTAATCTTATCACAAAAATGGCATAAATGTACTAAAACGTAATAACACCTGGACCTCTATTGTTATTATTTTTCATTTCCATACTCATAAAATCCTCTCTCAGGAACCTGGTGAGAGAAAAGGTGCTCAACAGAGGCAGTGGGGAAAGAAATAAAAGAAAAGGTAAAATATTTGTCTGGGAAGCGTCTCAGATCGGGGCTCGGTTCCAGATATATCCAGCAGGTGTGTTACATTTTGCTGCTCTGACTAGAAGCAGCCTCGCAAAATATTTTCACAGCTATCTCCAAATTCCAGTTTGATTGAAGCGGTTCAGCTGTCAAAAGAAATCATTTAATGATTCGCCGCCGTATTTTTCCAAAACGACAAAATCAGATCGGCTCTTTAGAGTAACTATAATTGGTAAATAAATAAAACGTCTTTAAATGGAGCTCATGTGTCCTCCACAGAGGATGCATCATCTCCATAAGCTCTTCAACATTGCTGCTTCACCTTTGGCTCTACTGCTGCTACTATTTTCACCCTTTTAACACTCCTATTTATACTGTTAGCATCGTTGGCAGACAATGTAAAGGATGCCACGTTCACATAGCGGCTAAAAAAGTCTTCGGTGATGATGTGCGTTGAAAGGCTCAGGCTCAAATATACACATCACTAAACTAGACTACATGGACGAACATTTGTAGACACCTGACGACGGTCCACATTTAGTCCGCATTTGCTGTTTGAATAACCTCCATTCTTCAGGGAAAATGTCCCTCCAGATTTTAGATTTGGCGTTTGTGGAGATTTGTGTGGGAGGTTCGCTTAGCTACCAGGGCACTAGTAATATCAGGTAGTGTTGTAGGTAAGGTGAAGCGACCTGGGGGTGCAGTCAACGTTCACATTCATCCCAAAGGTGTTTAATAGTGTTGAGAGGGTCAGAGCTCTATAGCAGGAGATCTTCCACTCCAACCCATGTAAAGCGTATCTTCATAGAGCTGGCTTTGTGCACAGGAGCATCGTCATGCTGGAACAAATTTGAGGCTCCTAGTTTATATGAAAGGGAAATCTCATGCAACACATTCAAAAGCGTCTTATACAAATGTGTGCCTCCAACTTTGAGGTAACCGATGAACCAAATATGGCTGGAAAATTATATTCTAACAAAAGTGTTTATATTTGTGGTTAAATGTTAAATATTGGGACACCTGACTTTTCCAGCTATATGTGCTATATTAGCGCTATCACCTTTGATGATGTAGGTGATCACCTCACCTACATCAGTACCTGTCTTTACTAACACCCTTGTGGCTGAATTATTCTCCACAAATCCTGCCGAAATCTAGCATCACATCTTCACAGAAGAGTGGAGGTTCTTATAACAGCAAATGGAGATGAATTGTTGAATGGGATGTTTAAAAAGCACCAATCTTAGGATCAGGTGTCCTAAATTTGTCTACATAACCCTCTATACAAGGCTCTAAAAAAACTATAAAATCCAAATATTAAACTTTGAAGCTAAATTTAAAACTCAAGGTTTAGCTACCAAGAAGACATACATAGTATTTTGAAGTAACATCTACTTTTTTAAGGGTCCTAGATGTTTGATGAATTCTGTGCATGTGTTCACACACCAAGCATAAAAATCTGCTTTAAATAATAATTGCATAATTATTGGTCTACTTTTTTTTTAAACTTGGGCGAATATATAGACAGAAAACTTGCAATGAAAACAAACCATATTGCACTGACTGACATCTAGTGGACATCTAGTGCACTCATGTTGTTATATATATATATATATATATATATATATATATATATATATATATATATATATATATATATATATATTTTTTTTTATTATTATTATTATTAATATATATTAGGTTCCTCCTGGAATATTAATGACAGATATGTTACCGTATGCTTTAAATAATAATAATAATAATAATAATAATAATAATAATAAAATAAATAAAAACACAGTAAAGCAAATCACACACTCAGGTGTCCAGAAAAGTGTTTCTACTGATGTTTCTTCAAATTGCTAAATCACACCGAGATCCCATTTTGATCCACACAGGATTATGGGAACAAGGTTGTCTGAAATAAAATCAGGTCTCCAGGAAAAAGGCTTTGCTGTACTACACGTGATTATCTAAATAAAACAAGCTGATCCTCAGACTGTTATTATAACTGTTATTATAACTCAACTCTTTTTTTTGCTGAATTTTAATACTAATTTAATTGATTCACTCTCAGAAATAAACCTTCCAAACTGTATTTTCTCAGTCAAAGATGTCTGATTTATCCTGTTTCCCTGCATGCACATGCTCATGCTTCCAAGGTGAAGGTACATTACATGCACCAATATGGAAAAAAAATCCAGTACGTTTATTTCTAAGCGCCAACAATTTTATGACGTAATAATATGCAATTTGCGTATTTTATGCCGCATGCGCGTTCGGAAAAATATAAAAAGTAAAAAAAAAAAAAGCTGTAGGTGTAACAGGTTATTAACAAGTTTGCGTTTCATATCCATGCGTGTTTTTATTATCTCTCTCTCTCTCTCTCTCTCTCTCTCTCTCTTGGAGGTTTCAGCTCCTCACCGACCTGCGAGTCTCCTCCGGCGGCCCTTCTTGCCCAGTAAAGTCCAGGCTCTGCATGTGGAGTAGCGGAGCTGCTGGCTGAAGGAGCGCCGCAGTTTCAGCTCGCTTGCTGTCATGATCAAAGTCGCTGTCGCTCCTCAGACGCTCCTCGCGTGCGCCTAGAAACCCGCATGGCTCCGCGCCGGGCCGCGCGCGCACCAGTGTCTCCACGCCGCGCCTCGGGGTCCCGCAAAACCCACGCGCAAAGCCATACACACCGTACAGTCCCCGTGGAAACCGCAGAGGAGGATTATCCGAGTGGGAGAACACGCGCTCTCTCTCTCTCTCTCCCTCACACACACACACACACACACACACACACACTTTCTCTCTCTCTCTCTCTCTCTCTCTCTCTCACACACACACACACACACACACACACACTGCTCTCAGCTCCACTGGCTTCTTGTATGTCATGAGTGACTTTCTGATACACACACGCACACACACACATGCACCCTGGCAAAGAAACTTATAAATCTACAGTGTATATTCATAATAATATTAATTACCACTAGTATTTGATATTATATATTTTATAATAGAATATTAAAACTTAAGTGTTTATGGTTTTGAAAAGACACATGCATGCAAATTTTCCTTTAGCTTTACACACACTCTGCATCCAAACAGTTCGTTTCTCCAAACATTCAGCTGATAAACTTTCGCTGTGCCTCTTTTAAAAATTTGCAAAAGACGTTCTTCACTAGTTGGAGATTTCTTTCTTGGGATCCAGTTCATCCCAGAGCAGTTTAATAGGGTTTAGGTGCGGTGACTGGGCAGGTTATTCCATGAGATATCACTCCAGACGACTGTCTGCTCTCTAAACAACTCTTACAGAACTCAGACGTACGCTTCGGCTCATCGTCTTGTTGTACGGTGAAGTCGGTTCCAATGAGCAGCGGTCCAGACGGAATTGAATGGTGGTGAAGGATGGAATGGTTGCCATGTTGGTTTTCCTTTCACCTAGAATAATTCTTCAACATTCCCTGCTCCAAAACATCCCCAAACCATTAAGCTTCCATCTGATAACATCTTCTCTTCTGTTCACAGAAGTTCTTCGGTTAAAGACAAAAAATGTCAAATCTGGACTTAGAACTTTCTTTTAGTCATTTACTGTCCAGTTCTTGTGTGCTTTGACAGTCTATATAGTTATATACTACGGAAGTTCAGGTAATAAAGATGGGCAGATGATATAACGCCTGAGCCCATGGAGCTTCACACCTGCCTTCTCTCTAACAAGGGTCTTAATCCTGATTTAGTTTATAAAACATGGACTACTGCTACATGTTACAGGCTCATTTCTCTGAAACCCAGAGACTTCTGGCTGTGATTGTAAAAAAGAAAGAAAAAACAGTCAAGAAGGAAAATGAAGACAGATGTATGTATTATTTTCGTGCCTGATATCGGGTTTGCTATACACGAAACACTGTTCAGAGACACTCAGTCGGTATATTTCATAATCATCAGCCTACGATCAGCTCATTCAGTCGGTTTCCCAGATCCTTCTGTATTCATTCACTTGGGCTTTATTCTCTAATAGAGACATCTGATGGAAAAACCTCCTGGGAGATCACGGACGGCATCTGCCTCGCCTTCCTATACGTGTCAAAGGTCAAAGGTTGGGGCCAAACATTTCCCCTCATGTGGGATTTGCGATGGAATGTTTGGCTTGGAGACAGCACCGGCTGGTCACTTCAGGCAAAAAAAAAGGGAAGGTCAACTCGATTACTTTGGCTCTGTAGGTTTCAATAGCACATACAGAGTCAATGCTAGATCAAGTTATTGTTACGCAAAAGTTTACTCAGTGCATCCGTTTCTTTCAAGGAAAAACACTGAACGTCTGTAAACACACCATGTTTTGGAGGGTGAAAAAAACTCAGAATCTGAAAATCTATAAACAGTAAAACAAATAAAGGTTTAAGTCACAAGTCGAAAAATGTCCGCTGTCAAAAATCCAAAATTCTGTAAGACTAAAACTGGTTAGCTGGAAACTTCATGCTAATCTAAAATGATTCACTGTTAGCTGGCTGCTAATTTAAAACTGGGATCTGGAAATGTTTTGCTAATCTGAAATTATTAGCTGTTAGTACCAAGAAAATATTGGGACACCTGACTTTTCCAGCCATATGTGGTTCTTCCACAGACATTTACCACAAAGTTAATGAAATCACTTGTATTGAATGTCTTTGGATGCGCTAGCATGAAACACCTGAACAAGGAGACCCAACAAAACAATGTCCCTGTGCACAAAGCCAGCTCCATGAAGATATGCTTTCCATGGGTTGGAGTTGAAGATCTTTAGCTAATCCAAAATCATTCACTCTTAGCTGTCTGCCAATATAAAACCACTGGCTGTTAAAGTTCTGCTAATCTGAAATTGTTAGCTGTTGGAAATAAAGGGAAGTTTGTATTAGAACAAACAAATAAACCTTAAAGCAGATCTGAAGACATTTCCTAATGTTCCCAAGGTTCTTTCATTGCATTATTAACACACGATCGGGAACAGATGTTTAACCCTTGCAATTATTGCTTGGTTTTGTATTAAGGTTAGAACAATTTTCGATATTTTAATTGCTGCCCATATTTAATTCACATCTTGCTGTCATTTGTTGTTTTCCTTCTCCAAAGACATTTGTGTTACAGGACTAATTGTTATGTTCAAGCTAATCGAAATTGTTTGCTGTTAATTCACAGCAAATTTGATCAAAATTTCAACTTTCAACAAAGTTTAGCTAAAGAAATTGTTCTGTTTTTTCCACTTATGAACATTTTAAATGTTTTTTTTTTTTCTTTAACCAATTTGTCCTGTTATGTTTGGTTTTCTACCTAACAATCTGGTTTTATCCTGCCAATTAAAAAAAAAAAATCATTTTAATGGGTTTAAGTTAATATGAAAAGTCAGGAAACACATGGTTGGGGTGGAGCTCATACCTTCACAAACTGACATCCTTTTGTACAACTTGACACTATGTTGTCTTCATAAAGCCTAATTTGTAACATTACGAATGGGAACGAGTAGTATGAGGTGTGGGGTTAGTGCACTGAACAGTCTCTCAATCCTATCCAGATGAGTTTCATCTAAGATCAAGTTGGTAAGACAGAAATATTTGAGGTCAGTCTGGCAGAGAGAGAGAGAGAGAGAGAGAGAGAGAGAAAGTCTTCCCCACTGAGTACTTCCAGCTTTCTATTTTAGGCTCTTGCTCAGTGTAGATGGACTGCAGGTCACGGTGTAGCTCAGCTCTTGCACTCCCAGACAAACCTGTTGCATTTAATCACAAGACCTGATGAGCAGCACATCACTGAGCTGTCAGTGGCTGGATTCCTGCCTCTAGCATGTCTGTTAGCATGGCCTTCAACTTGAACATTTATGTCAGGTGATCCCACGTCGACGAGAAACCGATCGCAAACTCCGCTCCACTCCATCTTCAATGCCGAATAGTAACTAAAGCACTGTTAAATTCTTTATTTTGATTGACTAGAAGTTGTCAAGGAATTTTCCATAACAACAGTTTATATTAATAAGCTCATTCTAGCATGTTATTTTAGTATTTACTATACGTTTCTATAGTAACGTATAGTACATAAAGGCTTGTGTTGTATGGTGGACCTTCAACATGTATTAGTATTAAAATTATATATTTTGAAAGGAGATGTTTTTTTTTTAATGTATTTTAGAAGGTATCTCCAGTGCTCATTGCTTTGTAACGGTCATTATGAAACATTTCCACCAAGTCTTCTTGATGTTCTTTGAAGGAAACAGAGAAAAAACATGCAACGGCTGCTTATGGCTGTTTATAGCTGCTATAGTGTAAGTGTTAACAGGAAGTAAATAACTTGTTTGATGTCCTGCAAGATCCACAATATGAAATGCAACTATAAACAGATATACACAAGAAAAAATGCTTATGATTTCAAACAAATCATAAAAATTTGATTTGTATTTGAAGATGTTAAGTTTAGAAGCAGTGGCAGAATTCTTTACATCTGTTTTCTATGACATCTAAGTTTCATGAGTTTTTTTTCCCTATTATCATGCCCACATCCAACAAGTCAGTGGTATCATTCTTCTTTGGTCCTTAATGTTCTAAAGCCCACAGTACATAAACTACGGACTGGAGTTATCTTAGAGAAGATTATTATGGCTAGACCACAGCCTCCAGAACAGACACAGAGGAAGCAATAGTTGATGTAAGGGCAGGAAGTAACCATCAGCATGTGAATGGCTCTCCACTCCATCTCATCAGGATTGCTTGTTTTGGCACGGCCCAATCACGCATTTATCTGTTCTCCAAACACTGTCAAACTCTTTGAACGCACACCACATTTCTTTTTCTTTCAACCTCATTATGGATGCAAACAAGCTTCACTGTCAGTTCATTTAATGTGTTAAAGCTTAGAAAGGATCATGGAGTTGATTAATGGTTTTCTTACAGGCATTAAATATATGTGTATGTATTATATTCAATATATCACTATTTATTAGTATACGATTGAACGATGCGGATTTTATGAAAGAAAGTGCATTTTAGAAACAAAATGTCTGAGGAAAAAAAAACATCTCTTAAGGTTCTACTACTGCTTTAATGACACATGTGACAAGTTTAAACCCGTTTTTATTCTTTGTGATCATTGTTTTTGTTTTTGCTGTGTTTTTTTTTTTACTAATTAATTAGCAGTTTTTTGTCTTGTATTAGGTTGCACACAATGACCATTTACTTTACTTCTTGTAGCACCAGGATCCTGGAGAAACATCTCAATCTATTGTGTACTGCTGTATTTATATATGGTTAAAATTACAATAAAAGCTTCTTGACTTGACTTAACTTAATATGTACTCAGATTTTCTCATTGCCGTAGATTTTATTTAAACTGGAGGTTTAGGAGGAATTAGAAAAAAATACACACACACACACACACACACACACACACACACACACACACACACACACACACATAGAGAATTGGAATTAAAACCGTCAATGCAACATACATTTATTAATGACGTCCTTTTTTCAGAAAATAAATAAACGTAAAAAATAATTTTTAATCACTAAACATGGTTTACTGATGCGCCAAGTCTCAAATCAAGCACCAAAATCTGCCATGATGCACACATCCGTCAATTAAAACCGTCCGTGTGGAAACATAGCAAAAGTTCTTTATGGTGTCCTGATGATTTACGTAAATAAAAACACAATAATTACTTCAAAATATCTACAAGAATATTTTGTGTGTGTATATATATATATATAAAACCTTTTTTGTTACCTAAATTATTAGAGTGGAAGATCTTCAGCTAATCAAAGATGATTCACTGTTAGCTCTTAGTTTAAAATTGTTAAGTGTGGCCTGACTTTACTAATACCCTTGTGGCTAAATTAAACACAAATTCTAACAACCACATTAATAGCAGCTCTTTTGTCCATACAGTGTGTGTATATATATATATATATATATATATATATATATATATATATATATATATATATATATATATATATATATATACTGTATATATACTGTATATTTATAGAAAATGGCTATGTACATTTCAACAATTTCCACTATTTTCTGCCATTTATCATGATCATTTAGCAAAATTTTAAATGTCTGACAAATTCTAAGCGTAATTGTTGACAAATGTCCATATTATACCATATGCTTACCAAATAAAACAGGGTTCTTTAAGGGTTCTCTTTGCCCTGAGTATTTTTTATAGTAGACACCCTTTTAGGCTCAACATACTCGGTTGTAAAACATTTTTTAAAGATGGATATCTGAAGATTAGCTACTCCATAATCCAATTTTAAACAATCAATTACACCTACACACATGTTTTTAGAAGTTTGAAAGTAATTTTGTAAGAAATCCCCCATAGACAGATGGAGAACATCCAAACTCCACACAGACAGTGACCCAAGATCAAGAATGAACCAGAAACCCTGTGGTGTTGAGGCTGCAATGCTGCCCTTTAAAACTGCCCAGTGTTGTTTGTTCTATTGGGGGAACCGTTAATGGTTGTGTGTTAAACACTACAACAAAGTGTTTCCTATCAAAAGGGGAAAAGCAGGAAACTAACAAAACATAATAATTCAAAAAGCTCTTAACCATTTTTTTACTATACAGCATCTATTAACTGAATACATGTGTGGTGATAAAAAACTTCAAATTATTTTACACCTAGAACATATCAGGTGTTTTCAATTGGTCTCTTGGTGCTTCAAGGGTTCTTTTAGAGAGTTCCTTTGATAATTGAGTGCTATGCTTTGGATAGAAGGAGTTCTGAGAATTTGAGAAAATGATGTCAAATTGTGGCATCGTTTTATTCATTTATTCATTTATGTATTTATCTTGGTGTTTTGATTGCAATATGATCTGGAGGCTATTGGACGCAAAAAAGCAAAATGAACTCAAATAAGACGCCTTTTCAGACCTTTTTATAGATAGAAAACGTATTTATGTGCATTCTACATGATCAGTTCAAATTGGCTGCTGTCTATCCAGTAGTGATTATTTTTAAAATCCCATCTGATTACTTTTACTTGTAGCCTGCATGCCTTCAAACCCAGAGCTCCAGGTTGACCAATAAGCTTGAATGGGAAAAAGCCCAGATGTTCAGGACCAAATCTGTCCAAGCTCTGATTGGCCGTCTTTTTGTGGACTGGAGGTCCCAGGACAGGCCCCATGAATTCTGGGGGGGATTACGCTCCTGTCTTAATGGTTTCAAGGCGTGGAAACATCCAACCCCCGGCCTCGTTCCCTCTCAAGCCCGTCTGAGGCATGCGCTATAAATTTCTTGCACGAATATTCCCAAGCCGTGCCTCCAGTTTTCCGGAGAAACCACACATGTGGTATATATCTGTGTTTAGATGAGGGGATCGGATGGGAAGAAAGGGAAAGGTCTTAAAGCTACAGTTCTCTGCTTTTTCTGTTTAGGTGTCAGTTTAGATGAATGAAGTTTGTGTAGAGGTCTAATTTGAAGTAGTGTGAAACCAAGCAACCGGATGCGTGGATATGAGAATAAAATAACGTGATGACATTATTGCAAGTCACTTGCGGTTTGCCCTTGAAACATGCACCATCCATCTCCCCAGAGAGCTAATGTAAGCCAAAAGCACAACAGTTTATAAAGAGAGGCTTGAGGCACAGGATGGGGGTGGGGGTGGGGGGGTTTGGTCGGTCGTGATCGCTATTGTTTCGCTGTATGACAAAGCATGTAATGCTGTCAAGTCAGAATCTATTAAGGATCGGCCAGCAACAGAAATCCATGGGAAAACATTTACAGTCTCCACACACCACCTGGCATCTATTAGAAGAGTAGGGGGAGATTCTCAAGCACACACTCACACACACACACACCAGCACACTTCTCACACTTCTCACAATTCACACACTAAGGAGTTGTTGTAGCACAACAACCAGTTCTTGAAGTAAATACCACCCCGGAGCAACAGACTTCACCGTGTCCAGTTTTCACACAATCTACCAGCGGTACAAAAGGAAAGAAAAGACATGGAGTTTAATCTCAGCAAAGCCGAGGTCAAGCAACGGTTCCCCTTTCTGACAGTCGCTGATAGAGAGATGCTGGAAGACTTAATCACACAAGCCATTTCTCTTTCCTCACTCGGACTCGTGCGTTTCTGGGGCACTGATTGTACCGCATGTCATTTCGAAACAAAAAGGGTTTGCTGGCATTGAGCCTTGAACTCACGAGGTTTATAAATCATTGTCGCATAGCGCTGTTGACTTCTCAAACCTGATTGGTTCAGAAGGTGTTGATTAATTGTGTATAATAGCAGCTCTTGCTATAGTGCCAGCGGTGATACAAATCACACATTTATGTTAATGTACTCATTCTTATGGCTATTCTTTTCTTTTATAGTAACAACGTATTCACAGAGACTTGTATGGCCAATGATCTTAATATTAACTGATGTAACAAAAAAGCAGTATACACTTAGTCATCAAAAGTTTGTGGACACCTGACCATAAATTTGCCCATTCCACATTTAGTCCCCATTTTTCTGTATAATAACCTCCACTGTTCTGGAAGGATGTTCCACTAGATTTTGGAGTTTGCTTGTTAAGATTTGTGATCATTTTACCATAAGAGTGTTAGTAAAGTCAGGTACTGATGTAGCTAAGGTGAGGAGGCCTGGGGTGCAGTCAGTGTTCACATTCATCCCAACGGTGTTCAATAGGGTGTTGAGGTCAGAGCTCCAGCAGGAGATCTTCCACTTCAACCCATATAAAGCATATTTTCATAGAGCTAGCTTTGTGCACAGAGGCATTGTCATGCTGGAAGTTCAAGTGAAGGTAAAATGTAATACTATGACATCCAGAGACATTCTATACAATTGTGTGCCACCAAATTTGCGGTAACAGTTCGGGGAAGAAGCACAACTATTTCACAATTTTAAATAGACAGCTTTATAATAAGTTGAATATCTTCCACTCTTCCACATCTTCACGGAGATGGCTTTGTGCACAGAAGCATTGTCATGCTGTTTGGGTCTCCTATTTAAAGTGAAGGGTATGGCATCTCAAAATCTTTAACTTCATGTTAAACATGACTGATGTGTACAAGGTTACAGCCTAAACAGTTTGAAAACAAAGCAATGAAAAGAATAAAATCATACAACACCCACTATAGTACCAAAGTTATTACAGTTCCATATGAAGCATTACTTTGCTTCAAAGCCACAGCAGTAACTGTACACTTCTCCTGATAGAAACAATTCCCCAATGTTCACATTTTCCTTTCATCTTGTTAGGATCACCCAGTTAGTTCAGGTCTAGTTCAGTCTCGTGTCACCTTCCTCCCGAATTAGCTTAAGCAAAAAAGAAAACACCTTCGCTTGCCAAGTCCGGGTGCTCAACTCGACCCGAGGCTGCCTGCCATTCCTCTTTCTCACTCTCTATTCTCGGCTACACAGAATGCAACCGTGCTGTTATGATAAAACGAAACAGAAGGTGAGCAGGATCAAACGAGTCGTCATGCAGCCAGAAAGGCCAATAAAGCCTCGCACTTTCTGCCCCTTCTCCTTCGACTCTTTGATTGCCATGCTAAATTGTTTCATCAGCTCCTAACCACAAGAAAGACACTTCGGTGCTGGACCGCTTCAGGGCTCAGCTCTCATTTATAAGCACTAAAACAAGCTTCCAAAATGAGCCAGGTGGCTCCAGCTGCAGATCTAAACTGCACCCCAATTGCAGCATACAGTCAACACGGGAAATAATCAGCACACAACTGATGGACTTGCCAGACCTGAAATGTTATTTTACAGTCTAGAAGGACGTAAAATCGTAATTACACGAATACTCGTAGGTTTTATTGCCTAATCTTTGAAAACCACTTTTGTAGTGTTATGTCTGTTAACCACAGACAAGCATTTCAACTTACTTCCTGTATAAAAAAATAGAACAGAAACTGGTTTCCTCCAACTGAACTTAGAAAGGAATTCACGTAAAGGTTTATATGAAATGTATTTTTAGGGTCTGAGTTTGACTAATTACTTTCATACTTAGGTCCAGGTTTAGGGTATTTTTTGGGGATGACACCAGGTACTGTAGTCAATACGTTTCTAATAAAATGACCAAAACTGCCTGTCAAGTGCTAGACAAAACTAACAATGCCTTTTTATCTTTTTAAAGTCGAATGTGGATAAACATTCGTCAAACGATTCCTCATAACATTTTAAAGCTACAGTATGTACAGAGCATCACACAACGATATAGAAGAAAATGTATAAAACATTTTGGATCGATAAATCTGACTTTTTGTTATCACCGCTCTCCCAACACATCTGTACCATACCATCAGACAAAACAGAAATCTCAAGAATGAAAAGTAGAGCAAGTATACACCCAGTATTGCATGAGTCTCCTGGAATCCAAGGAAAGAAAATCCAGGTCACACACACACCTTCTTAACACAGAAGAAGAGAAAGAGGAAACAGTGGTCATGTGCAGTGTGTGGATGATTCAAACCTACATACACAAACATTCACACACTGAGACGTGTAATATGAGCGGTCTTCATGGGTTCGCTCCTAAATATGGGGTCCTGTTTCCAGAACATGAAGTCACACGCAATAACACAAATGCACGTACATATATGAATACGCTCTGATGGTGCGGGCTGTCTTGTGATTTGCTTGACGGGGCCGCTCACACGTCTTTGCCTTGAGAAAACACAAAGAGAGGGTCCAGGAGAACATTCCAGCCTGATTGTCCTGAGGCACTAATACATCCTGAGTGTTGCATGTAATTGGTGGGGACTGGAGAAGTGACAGAGCGTTTACAATAGAGCCCAACTCAAACATGCTGCTCATTCAAGCTCATTAAGCCACTTGTCCTTGAGAAGAAATCACACTCTGCAAACTTTCCACCAGCAGGGCTTCTGAAACTTGCCCTATAAAGTGATTACATATATATATATATATATATATACAGTACAGACCAAAAGTTTGGACACACCTTCTCATTCAAAGATTTTTCTTTATTTTCATGACTATGAAAATTGTAGAGTCACACTGAAGGCATCAAGGGCTATTTGACCAAGAAGGAGAGTGATGGGGTGCTGCGCCAGATGACCTGGCCTCCACAGTCACCGGACCTGAACCCAATCGAGATGGTTTAGGGGTGAGCTGGACCGCAGAGTGTAGGCAAAAGGGCCAACAAATGCCAAGCATCTCTCGGGGAACTCCTTCAAGACTGTTGGAAGACCATTTCAGGTGACTACCTCTTGAAGCTCATCAAGAGAATGCCAAGAGTGTGCAAAGCAGTAATCAAAGCAAAAGGTGGCTACTTTGAAGAACCTAGAATATGAAATTTTTCAGTTGTTTCACACTTTTTTGTTATGTATATAATTCCATATATAATTCCACATGTGTTAATTCATAGTTTTGATGCCTTCAGTGTGAATCTACAATTTTCATAGTCATGAAAATAAAGAAAACTCTTTGAATGAGAAGGTGTGTCCAAACTTTTGGTCTGTACTGTATATATATATTTCACTTATGCAACAGCAATTTCCAAATTTTTACAGTTAGAATAAATAAACGATTGTGAAATTAACAGTCGTTCTCTCACAGCCTCTATTTTAAAGTTATTAGTACAAAAAAATAGATATATCAGACTTTATAAAATTCTTAATCCTGAAGACTTTCCTTTATCTTGACCCTCAGACAATGGAAACTCTTTCAATATCTATTCTATAAATGCTGTGTTCCCTAACAGCAAGCATCACTATATCGATGATTACACATTATTCATGTTAAACACATTCTTTAAATGCACTTGAATATGTTTATAGTTACGTCAATTGGCAGATCCAATAACATTTATTTTATTTATACAACTGAGCAGTTGAGAATTAAGGGCCTTGCAAAAGGGCCCAACTGTTGCAACTTGGTGGTGTAAGGATTTGAACTGAGAACCTTCCGATAAGGAATCTTTCATCTTTTCACTGAGATACACTCTTTATCTGCAGAAATCAGTCTCTGTGCATAAGCAGTTAGTTTGAAACCGATAATGCGTCCAGCCTGATGTATTAACATAAACCTGTGATGTAGGTAAGAGCAGGAGCCACTGTAAGAACTTTAGCAAAGCTTTTCAAAATACATTCATATAAATTCTGTTTAATCATTCAACCACACTGTTGTATAAATAAAATTTGTACACTTTCGGTCAAAACACAAATGTCAAATAGTACCCTTATGGGGTCTTTGCAGGACTTTAAGCTAGAGTCAAAAATGCTATTAAGATGCTCAAACACCCATAACTATCCAAATATTAATGCTTCTGATTATATACGACCACTAATAAAGTTTACAAAGTATATGGTTACAGTAAATTAAATAACGTAAAATTATATATATATATATATATATATATATATATATATATATATATATATATATATATATATATATATATATATATATATATATATGGCATGCAATATTGTATGTATGCATACATATATATATATATATATATATATATATATATATATATATATATATATATATATATATATATATATATATATATATGCATTTCTACATGAGTCTATATGATAAGCTTTGCTTTATGACAGTTATTCTAACAGATATATTAACTAAATATAAAGTCAACTAAAATGTTTAAATGTACAAATAAATACTGTCAAAAATCTCCCCAATCATGTTGTGTTTCGATCAACAAGCCCCATGTGCTTGATTTCGTAATCCTATCATGTCATTGGTTTGTTACCCGATTGTGTTCACCTGTTTTTTGTTAAGTCTTTAAATCCTTTTTTTTTTTTTTGCAACAGTCTTATTTTACAATTGTTAATTCCAAGGCTTCTTGTTTTTCCCAGCCATGTTTTCATTTCACTTCCTGGTTTTGACCTTTGCCTGAAAGGTCTTTGTCTAATTACTATGAAGTCAGTCTATATCCTCTCTGGACTTTTAGATTTCCAAAGATCCGGTGCATGTCTATAAACTCTCTGGAATTGTAGATGTCCGAAGATCCGGTGGCACCAGAGGAGGCCCACAGGAAACCGCAAGTCATCATGCATCTCTCCACATGTTGAATTTTTTCATGCAGTCGCAATGCCAGCGGCTCTCTTCAAAGTCTTTGCCACATGACCACCCGCTAATAAGTTTAAACACATGATGTCATCGATCTGGGCAATGCTGCATGGGACAAAGCGTGCAAATGATCCCGTAATGGAATGGAGGTTGCCTGAGTGGCTAGGAGGAAAACATGGCACACACTGTATTTTGTTTGGAGGCTATGCGTTGAAGATTCAAAGTGAAATGTATGAAAGAAATTATACGATATGCTTGATCTATAATCTAACCAGAGCCATCTTTACTAAATTGTGGTGATGTTGCTATAAACATGGGTTGGATATTAGAGCTTTAACTGCAGTCTGAACTTTAGATGAACCCTTTAAAAATATATTTTAAAATCTAGATAATATAGACGGTGGCATGGTTCAGGAATCCATGTATGAAGGGAGGAATAAAATAAAGTCCCACCACTAATACATTTTTCATTTATATTTGTTCCGAATATACACTGAATTGCTGACTTCACACAAAATGTTGTTTGTGTTGACCACTGGACAATAGCTACTTACTTATTAGTCCAAAAAAAGATGTTTATTTAGCATTCTTGGAAGGAGTCTCCAGTCTTAGCAAGTTTTTCGACACAGTAAAGTGTATAGAAGAACATTGAATGTTTTCTTGCATCATTTTATTCCAAAGTGTGTCATTGTTCTTATACCACACCATTCTGCCTAAAAACAACATTCTTTACTTATATCTTTACTTATTTCTTATTGCTAATAAGACATTTATTAAAAAAAATGTTTTTTCTGTATTTACTAATTGTTATTTACAGCTTTTTTGTTATGTATGTTATGTATGTTATGGTAATTTGTAAATTCCATGTATTTGCCTTTTGAATATGAGGTACCTACCATACTGTAAAAGCCATTCTACTAAAATATCTCAGGGTATATATATATGCACATATATATATATATATGAGCAATTTTGTCGGATCGGCCTGTGTGCTGCTCAGCTGTCCAGGGTCACCCCTGTGGTCACTAAGAGTCAACCAGGCCGGATGGGAAAGAGTCCCTGGGAGAGCAGATGGCCCAGGCTGCGAGGATACAGAGGGGCAAAAGGTTGGCTCAAACCCACTCGGCAATATACCAAAAATCAAGGAAGCTTATAAATCAGCCAGTCGACTAGAAAACTAGAAATAGCTGATTTAGGGTCCTGTAGTTTTCTTACAGAAATGTTTCATTTCATTCGATCTTAAATCGAACATAAGAATCTCAAAGAAACTCAAATAAATAACATTATTGCAAGGCGAACTCTAAACCAAACTCTAAACCAAGGATCGAGCACCAATACTATCACCCACTAATACACCAATCCAAAGCCTTGCCGATCTAAGCCTTAGTCCTGGAGTACCCCCGTCCTGCATATGATAGTGTTTTGCCCTCTCTAACACATACCATTCATCTAGGAATGTGCTTTACAATAGCTGAAGCGGTTGTCTTGATGGGGCAGGACATGCAATAAAATGGATAAAGGATGTTCCAGTTCTCCAAAGACCAGGGTTTGGGAAGCAGAATCCAAATATGAATAAAATTAATCTGGTAGCTGCAAACATAAAAGATTCCCAGAGTACAGCTAAAACGCCAACTAAAGAGAATTAATCAATTTCAGTAAAAGAACTGCAAATTCAAGCACCCATATTATATACACAGGTAGTCCCCGAGATATGATGGTTCGACTTACAATTGAATGACTATAACGATCCGAAAAAATTGTCGGAAACATTGTCGGAAAATACGAAAATATGTAATTATCGTGTGCCATTTTAGTTTTCATATGATACATTAAGACGTTGCCAGGATGTACGCATCTCCTGCCTTGTGAGATGTGGACCGCTAGCAAGAGTAAGGCATCTCACAAGGCGGGAGATGCGTACATCCTGGCAACGTCCCAATGTCAAACACAAAGAGCATATTTTTTCTGTGCTTTTGATGTTTCAAAGCCTAATTTCAGCTCTTGTCTCTCTTCTTTTTATCGTCGTCGCTGGACACTGAAAAAGCGCGTCCGGCTCCGACTACTGTAGTTTGTGGTAAGTTTATACATTACGGTACTGTATGATTCTGCTGAATTATGTCTTGTAATTTGTTAAATCATTACCGAATTACAGTTTATTACTCCATATTGATCACCATTCTTTAATATCCTGGGCAGACTTGTTTTTCTGTCCGTTTTTCACTTTCTGATTCCGCTTCTACTGATTCGAATGGCTAATAATAGAAACAGAAACATAATAGAGAGATTAAGATCAATTGCAGTTTTTTTAAAGGTTGCCATTTGTACGAGAGAGCTTTACAAATGTCATTCTAAAATTTTACGGCTGCTAAACAAGACGGAAAGGACTTCTGAATACGGATGTTTCTGTAACGTCCTCAACAGTCTGTAGGGAACGAGAAAGATAAACGTTTGTGCGGGGGAGGGTGTACGTCGAGTAGGAAATGCTGATGAACCCACAGTATAGGGAGTTCAACTCATGATGAATTTGTGTTTTTAAGTGGTCCCTCAGGCATCATCCGTTCAACGTAATGTGCATTAACAAAATTAGCTTGAGCTCTTATGGCTCGATAGTATAGATCTCCAAAAGAAACAGAGCGCCATGATTCAAAACGGCGTTTTGACTCCGACACAAATAATCCGCTGCGCATGACGATCTGGTCAATTTCAACATCACGCGTTCGTTGCTAAAGCGACCAATTCAATCTGTTTCTCGGAAAACTTCGTGTGTGTGAGAAAGTCCAGAACCTCAGTTGACTGTCCAGTATCCTTTCAGAAAAGATGAAAAAAAGGAAATGGGAGTTTCATTTACTAAAAAAGAAAACCCTGTGGTAATAAAAATTTTCCTGAGGAAAGTTTGCTTTAATGTGGCCAGGCATGTGGGCTGCTTTCTTTGCTAGTGCTAATATAGTGGCACAGAGCGTTCCAACCCGAGAGAGAGTGCTTCCAGTCTCCCACAGTCTTCCTTTTGTTTTCACATACTGAATGGTTTTGGATGCGCCTTGTCAGGGTGGAATAACCCTACATAGTGACAGGCGAGAATCATTTTAACCGTATTTGAGGCTCTCAAACCAGTCTCAGGCTTCAGCATCTGGGGCCTCTGGGTGACAGTTTTGGGGCACCCTGCCTCGGCTTTTCAGTTATGTCAGCTTTTGTGAGACGGGAGGTCTGACAAGGTGAGTTTTATCATAACAAAGAGAGCTACCGGTTATTAATATATACACACACGGGACAAGGGCGAATAGAGAGCGCACCTACCCTCCCAGCCCCACAGTGACCCCTCCCTCCAACCGCCCCCTTCAATGGATTATAACCATGGCAAGACATTTTAATAGCCAGGGTGGCCAGGACTGCGTGACAAAATCAGCTCAACAGGCTCTCTGCTAAGAAGCAATCAAAGGGTATATAAGACCAGTTCAATTTAAAATGCATTAAATACATACAAACATAGTGTGTATACATCCATGCAAATACACACATCATACATGTTTTTTTTTTTCTTTTTTCAAAAGCTGTTTTCTTCCTTCAGGTTATCTTTAGGAAGCCTTTTGATCTAAGCAGGACTGCAGTGGATTTAGATTCTATAAAATACACTGGACATGGAATACAACATGGATGGGTCCTTCACAGGTCACCAAAAACAACCACACAGACACGCTTACTTTGAGAGGAAATTTTGTGTAGACAGAGCACCTTTTGGCATGTTTTTGGAAGGTAGTAAAAAACCTGAGTGTTGTAGTGGAGGGCGGAGCCAGGCAAAACAAGTGGTAAGACATCACCTGTAGCTGATAAGACTAACCAATGGGCTTGTTTTCAGTCCAATAAAGAGAAGAAAGACACCAGCCTCAGGGGGCAAGAGACACACTAAGCAAAGAAAAAAGCGGAAGGGTCTTCCAGAGAAGTCCAGATGGCGGTGTAACTGGCAGACAGGCAGCTCGCTGCAGAATCGCCGGCTTCAGGTCGCTGTATTCCAGCATGTGTTTGGCCTGCAATTGTTGGGCAGCAAGCAAGGCCTTTCCAGACAGGAGCGATAAAAGACAGAGTGCTCACGCCACAGCAGGCCATCGACTTCCAGTCCTTTCTGGAACTGCTGTTCCTGTTCTGCACACACCTGAAAGAGAGCTTGGTGTTGTGTCTGCTGGAGCTTAATAAGTGCCTTCATCTGCTCACCCAGTGGCGAAGACTCCATAGCGTAGTCCCCTGCTTTCCTTCCTGGGTTTTGGCACCAGTGTAGAAGAGCGTTCGGTTCAGGGAAGAAAGAAAAGTGGGTCGGTGACAAGGTTTGGCATAATAGGATTTATCTATTCTATCTCGTGCTTTCTCACACACACGAACACATCTAGGGTTAGGGACATCCATGTCTTTCTCCTTTTTATTGGCGTCGCTGGACTGAAACAGAGCACGGTGATCAGTCCTATCAGCTACAAGTGAAGTCTTACCGCTTGTTTTGTCCGACTCCACCCTCCAGTCACGACCTGCTGCCACACAGAGATCCCAGAAAAAACCCACAAGGACACATGGACAGCATGCCAAACTCAAAACCAAGTTTAGGATCAAATGTGGAGCGCCAATACTTTCATTTTCTTATACATCAATTTAAAGGTTCCCTGCACATGATTGTGTTTTCCTCACTCTAACACACTCTATTTATTCCTGGAAATACTATAAGTTATCTGAATAAGTTGTCTTCGGACCAGAAAATGCAATAAAACAGACAGTAGATGCTCCAGTATTTCAGTACCGGGTTTAAAATTCCAAATATGGATGCAATTAATCTCTCAGATGCAAACATCAAAAACTCACAGAGAAACTTGCTGAGGAAAATGCCAACCAAAGACAAGCAGGCCATTCCAGAAAATGGATCATGATCTTAATAAATGCTATAACCAGATATCCTGAGATTACCTAGACTTGTGAGAAGGTGAGGGTTAAAAGCTTTGCTCAGGGGACAAACAGTGGAATTGAACTAACAAATCTCCAAATCAGAAGTATAATGCAATGAACTTTTGGATACAAACTGGAAACTGGCTGCAAGATAATGCAATCCTAAAACATGACTGGAGTAATTTACATAAAAAAAATCTGTATTTAAAAAAATGGCAAAAAATTTTGTTAGGTAAATCATTTACAGTGTGAACTTTGGGGTCAAATTACATAAAATCAGATACACTATTAATTGGTCACACTTTGGAGAATATACTAATTGACTGTAAATTTTACATTAATGTTTTGGAAAAAACAATTCAAACAAAATGAAAAGTGAAAACAAGACAAGTAAAACCTTTTATAAATAATGGCACCCTATAATAGAAGGAAGAGTTCAAAGTCAGTGGTGTAAAGTATTTGAATATAAGCAATGTAAAATTCATTACTGTACTTAAATAATTGTTTTGCCTACTTTTTTTTTAATATCAAAGATATAAGCAACTTGTTACTCCCTACTCAACTCCATGTATGATTCAATGTATGTATATACTTTTTACTCCGTTATATTTGAACTGACAGTGAGCATTACAATGAGATTGTGCACCTCTGTTGAAGATGCCATTAAAGCTCAACACTCCTCTGCACACATCTGCTGCCTGTGAGCGAGAACCAGCTTTTGTTGGAGTTGAATAAAAATGTTGCCCCTTTCTGAAGTTAACTTTATCTAAAATTCTTTACTTTCATTTGTCCATTGAATACTAATAGTTCTTCTACCTTGTAACATGATACTGTCATTTTATTTGTTAATAAATTAGATAGATAGATAGATAGATAGATAGATAGATAGATAGATAGATAGATAGATAGATAGATAGATAGATAGATAGATAGATAGATAGATAGATAGATAGATAGATAGAACTTTATTGTCATTGCATATTACAGGTACAAAGCAACAAAATGCAGTTTGTCATCAAGTGCAAAAAGTAGCAATCGTGCAAATAGTGCAGATAAATATGTAGCATTTTTATAGCATGTGATATACAGTATATGTAAGCATATGTACAGTGAATAAATATAAAGGCTATAAAAAAATATATCCTTTTTGAAAATTACTTTACTACTTTGTCTTTTTTATGACTGAATTGATTGATATTGATAGGAGGCATTAGCTGCATTAGTTTTCTCATTTTCATTTCTCCGAGGACTTATTTTTTTATGGACTTTTTTGTAGGCATCTCTAAAGGTAATTCAGCTGTGCTGTAAGAACACTTCGTAATTTATGGTAATTGGCATTTATTAACATTATAAGTATAAAATGAAGGAATTACTCTTTGAGACTACTCATTCTTCTGATTCACATTCAAGATGAGTTCAAAATAAACGAATCGTTCATGAACAACCCATCACTAATTTACACATGACTTTAATAATGGGCCTTTGCGTCACCATGCTTGAGTCCCGAATCCTCTTCAAATTAATTACAACAGCAAGATTCTTGTTTAGACAAAATGTACAAAATATGTTAAAAAGAATTAACAATTGCCTCATTGTTTTTTTTTATTCATTTTTTTTATATGTTAACAAACCCCTCCAGTGTCTCTCCATGTAGGGTTTTTGCAAAGGAGTTCTGTTTATATACAAGGAGACAAACAACACAAAAAAAAATGGCAAGGGTCAACAAGTTCAAGTATCTTTCCAAATGTTTCTGTCCATTTCCCTTTCCTAAACATGAACACAGCAGACACCTTCTTGCTAAAGGCATGTTTCTAGCAAATCAAAGAAATCCCAGATTATTTATTTCCTTCAAACAGCGACTGCTTGTGGATCGATAACGGCCTCGTCTAGACAGAGATACGTCCAGGATCTCTCAAGCCAGAGATCAAACATCCAACCTTGTGGAGGGGGCTTTGGTGGATGAGAGAAGCGTCTGTATTCTTGGAGAGTCTAAAAAGTGCACTGGGTCTTGTTTGTTCTTGACCTCTTCCCAGGGGTCTGGAGCTAACTCGCCTCAGAGCTAATGTCCCTTTATGGGATCAGAGAGACATCTGTTTATGGGACCCTGTCCCACGGCTGGACGCAGGAACCAGACCGCTAAAAACATGAGCTGGCAGGAATGGAAAAGAAGGTTCAACTGTTATCCAGGCAGATACAAATATAAAAGTTGAACCAGAGGTAAATCCAGGGGAAACGACCATGTTTGCTATGAAGTCTGGATTAAAACAAAACGTCTTAACTAGGTGGCAGCGACTACAAAGCTTCACTTTGTGTCTGAAGAACAGCCAAAAAAAGCATTGACCCACTTTTGCCACGAGAAAATAATGTCATGTTTCTCTCATTGTGTTTAAACAGTTTGTACACTCCTCAACCCTTATTCAGGACAATAACACAATGTAATATATAACTACACATATTTTTAGTTTGGAGAAACTACGCAATTCTGGGAAGAAAATGGACCAGGTCTTAAAGGTCTTGACAAGAAAACATTGCTCAGAAAATAAGTAGGAATTAAACAAATGCGTCTTGAGACCTCCTGGAAGGACTGTTTCTAGGCATAGCCAAACTAGGCGGTTGCCTAGGACACTAACAAGCGGTGGGGTGGGGGGCACCAGTAAGCACTCCCTGCCTCGCCCTCATCCATTTAATTATATTATTATAAAATATGTCTTTCTGCTGAAGTTTCATATACAGTATGCTTACAAACTTGAATTCAGACAATTTTACAATGATTATGAAAAGTGTTTAATCTTTTTTATAGAGGTTGCGAATTATTTGTACATGGTGGGGGTGGAGCATTGTGGTGGGAGGGTAAAGCCAGGGGGGTGTGGCAATAGGAATCTTGCCTAGGGAGCCCCATAGCTCTTCCTCCTAGCCACCTCAAGGCCACATTTGGCCTGTTTACTGTTGCTGTCTGGTGAAAATAGTTTTTTAGAAAATTTATTTATATGTTCTGATTCATTCTGGTGTCCACCCTCTGGATGGAGTTCCCCCATGTTCAATAAGAGATAACTCCCTGTAGCTGATAGTGGCTCCACATTAAAGCCCTTAACATCTATAAGGGTGACTGTGAAGGGTACAACTCAGGAATAATACAGTTTAATACAGTGGCTTAGGACTAAAATCACAGGGGGGGTCAGAGCACAGGGTCCACCATGATACAGCATCCCTAAAGCACTGAGGGTTAAAGACCTTGCTCAAGGGCCCTGAGAGTGGTGATACCAGAGCTTGAACCCCTGACATTCAGATCAGTAACTCAGAGCCTTAACCACTGAGCTACAACCTCCCCAATTTGTTGCTTATTTCTTGACCAATGATGTGTTGTTAAGCCCAAACACTGCCATATTAGGCATGGACGATTATTTTGCACGTGTGTTCATCTTGGTCCTGTTCATACCACATATTTCTAATCAAATTCGGTCAGAACGTGTTCTGGTTGCATGGCTAATCACAGAATAATATGAATGCAATTGTTCTGATGCATTACAGTGTCCATAGTGACAACATACAGTGTGTTTTAGTTGATCGGGTGATGATGTTTGGAAAGAGGTATTTATTGGACATGAATAGAAGGAGTCTCCAGTGTTAGTGCTTTGTAACAGACAGAGGTAAAGTGCTATTTTCCCTGTCTTACATATTGAGACGGTAATAGTTGTATTGTACTCTAATTGTTTTACTTTTGAAAAATGCCATCTAGTGTGTTTCTATGTCTTGAAAAGCTTTTATGTATGGAAAAGTCCAATACTCAACCCATGGACAAAAACAGCACATTGGTAAATGGAACTGCTTTATGTAAAGGTATGTATACCCTTACTAACAATGCTCAATAGAGTCAATACACACAATTGCATTTTCACAAAAAAAGACCACTAAATACCTAAAATCAGTTTACCCATAAGCCAAATGGATTACATAATACATCAGCTTTAATAACAGCTTTTATATCGCATTCAAGAAAACACCACGTTTTAATTTTAGAGCTGATCGTTTATGGTTGATGGCCGACCTTGCCGTAACTCCGGCTGTGGTCTGGAGTCTCCGCTGTATGTTTCACTGCTCTCACTGTAATGAGACGATTAGTGCGATATGCAGCGTCTGCTCGCCATCTGGCTCGTAATGTACGCTGACATCATGCGGCCTCTATGGCTCAGTAGTAAAAATATGAGAGGGGAATTTCAATATCATGTGCCACAGACTCTTTGGGCTTGGACTTTTTATGGCATCATCGCAATTTTTTCGCCATTAGCATAGCTGGGCGATTCGAAACACGTGGCTGAGTGGTAACACGTTGTGACACCGAGTGAGGCTTTCCAGCCAAAGAATGTGCTGTTAATACGGATAACGGCACCATCCCACACATGGTAAATCACTTTTCCAAAATAAACACTGTAAAATGAAGTCATTTAGATGATTTGCTTTCCAACTTCCCAACATAGCCACCATGGCGACCGCTTGGTTATCAGCGATAACCATCAAATTGTGTTTTTCCACAGGGCTATTAGGAGTGCTTTATTTAAAGAGTCTCTACGTTACTCTACAACACTGCATACTGCTAGACTTTTGTTTATTGTTGTGTCAAATTATTGTGGTGCGTATGATTTGGTCTGTACATTGACCAAAAAAAATAATTCACAGTTTCTATTTTTAAACCGTTTAGTCTTCACATGTAAAACAGAAGTGAACAATTGTTAGTGCAAGCTTTTATGATTTTGTTTAATTCCTATTCATTTCTCTGACATACAAGATTTGAAAAAATGCGTTAAATGCATTCAAAATTCGTTTTTTATACGTTATATTAACATAAGTGCACCGTACAGGCAAACAAATTTATATGCTATATGTATATAAAATGACAGATGCAACATAATGGTACAATACTGAAATTCATCATACTTTTTTCCAACGTACAAAAAGGAGCATACATTCGCCTGCCACGCGAAATGTAAATATTTTGATATGTTTCGTCGTATTGTTAAAGTCATCGTAAGATCGAAAAAAATAAAATGTTGTAACTTGGGGACCATCTGCATATTCTCCAACCAAAATATCATCCTTTAAACCCTGGGTTAATAATTCAGACTAATGCTCAGTTTGAGTACTTGACACACATCTTCGTTGCTGTTGTTGTGTAAACCGTCCGGCGTTCAGGCCACACAGTTACAGCGGGAGTCTGAAAGTGAGAAGTGTCAACGTGCCATAATGTACCTTTGTGCCACATTGCTATGCAACCTCAGGGTCATGTGAGACAGCAACATGAGCCCAAAATGGAATCCCAGAAAGTCCAGTCGAGATTTTTGCAGCTGCTCCCCTCGGGCCACATCGCGCCACACCAAATATCCCAGATCGCCATAACAGTAACAATGCTCTGGTATGTCACCCCCCACACGTGTAAACTGTACCTCACACCGAGCCAGTGCACTGAGATAGGCCTATAAATGGTGGATACATGATCATGCATTCTCTAAACTCCAGACACATAGACACCTGTCCCTGTCTATCTATACTAACCCAGACATGAGCCAGAGACCAGAGAACAGCAAGAAAAAGGGTATGGGTTCACCAAGGCAAGGGTTATAAAACAAAGAACATTTTACAGTATGTTTTCAATTTTGGAGCTTGTTTCCATCCTGAGATCACCATCATCCAAACAATTTAATTGTACAACAGAAAGCTCAATCGCTCTTCACCTCACACCATGTATGTAATGTGATTAAACACATTGTCAGACACATTGCTTCTCCTGTCGCTTACAGATAAACTAGTTGTGAGAAAATAACACAGAGGAGTCATCTAACTGTGGTTTCAGGTTTCTAATACACTCATGTGAAAGCTTCTCCCTGAACCCAACCCATCAACATAATGGTTTATATGGTATGGTAAGGCCAGTTGTCACAAAACATCTGTAAGCACAGCTCTTCGGAGTTAAAGAAAGCAAGAAAGCCAGTTCTTACCTGCTCCACAGTGCCTTCTCTTTGCGGACATCTACAAAACAAGAGACAGAACAAGTACTTGGTTAAGTTCGATGGTCTGTATATCCTTACTACAGTCATGGTTATGGATTATCATGTCGCATTTTAATCGCAATTAATCACACGATTGTGATGAGTTAACATGCAATGAATCGCAACTTCTAAAAGTACCTTCAAGTAATACTTTTCAAGTTTTTAATAGTTTAGAAGTTTTAAAAATTATTATTATTAGTGAAACCATATTCAACACAGTGCATGAAAACTAGACATGTTTCAAAGGTCATAGATGTTTTGATATGTTTTGATTTGATTTGAGACTTGGTGCATCAGTACAACAAATGATTCAAAATGATTTTTAAATTGAGTTTTTTATATCTGAGTAATAAAAGAACGTAAATATGTGAATAAATGTTACATTTAATGTTTTAGTTTTGCCTCTTTTATATTTATTGTTTTTCTTTTTAATAAAAATTGTCAAACGGCACTGTTTTTTGACACTGCATTCATTGCACGTTAATAAAATTAGTGCAGTTAAAAAGAATTTGCATTAATGCGTAATTAATGCGTTAATTTTTACAGCACAAATCTGCACAAAAAGTCTTTTTGCCCTTTCATCAGCAAATTATATACAAATCTTAATTTGTGTAACAACAGTGTCTTTCCCTAGTGAAGGGCTAAAAGGTGTCCCCCAAGCGTGGCATCAAAGCGATTAAATATTTGATCCAAAACTACTTGAATGACCGATTCACTGTTAAGTAGTGCAACGTCAGAGGGTCTCTCCTGCCTCGTTGTGTTTCTTATATTTTATATACAAAAAAGCACGTTCAAGTGTGGAACAATTTTCAAGCCATTCTTAATTTGCATACCGTTCTTCACTGAACTTTTTACCATCCGATGATTAAAATGAAATTACTGCTTGAAATAATAGCTTGACCTTAATAAATTTTTGCAGACATTTTTAGTCCGTGCACCGGATCTTGCTCAGGATGCTCGCTGTCCGTGTAGGCTTGGCTAACCGCTCCAAATTTCCGCAGGGCTTAAACAGTGACACTTGACTGCTCAATACCATCAGCAATATATCTTTACTTATCCAGCGTATTGGGACGCCATGCCATTTAGTCCAAACGATCATCTAGTTTACTCAAATTTTCATACCAACAACGATAAACTAATGCACAAAATAGACGCAACCTATTGCTTTATTTGCTTTATTTGTCTCCAACATGGAGACAAACAATTTATATGGTTAAACAGTATTTTCATGGTGAAATCTGAAAATCCACGATAGCAATATAGGAGGGTCCCCCTTGTCCCCCCTAATGTCACCAATGTTTATATATGTATATACAGTATTTCACAAAAGTGAGTACACCCCTCAAATTTCAGCAACCATTTTAGTGTATCTTCTCATGGGACAATACAATAAAAATACATATTTTAAAGGCTATATTTTAGAGTATCAATGTGCAGCTTCAGACATGTCCATTTCTTTAGGTTTTTCTCAGTAAATGTTTTCCATAAATGTATCTTGTATCTCCTCCCCTAATATGAATACATCCTTTTCAGTTTGCTGAAAAAAGAAACCGGTGACTTTTTTAACCCCCCAAAAAAAGATGGGAAGCAAATATTTACACTAAACTATACAGCCCATGCGATTTTCCGTTTCAACCAGTGGTGCAATATGTACACAAGCCCTGGACAATTTTTCTAGGATATATTACAGCACACATGCAACTTGTCTTAAATGCACTTCTTTTTTACTTGGGTGTAGCTAATTTAATAACAGGGGATATAAAGGTAACCAAAAATTGAACTCAAAGCAAATACATGAATTTAGCTCTGGCAAGGTCTTTAAAGTGGTGCAACAGAACAGAGTTTACATTATCACCAAGAGAAAGCAAATAAAATCCAGCAATTCATGATTGGGAGTCCAAGAAAGCAAAATTGGCCACGCTTTCTGAGTGGCATAAGTAAATCAGAGAGGAAAATATGCCAAGATAATGCTTCATTATCACAAAATATTAGATATTCACAATATGTCTATCCACACTTTAGTATCTTTGGAATAAAATACATCTCTCAGCCTTAAATTGATGTTTAACTTCACCTACACACCTACAGAGTGCATTAGATTTTAACTCTTTTAAAAAAATAGCAAAGACAATATGGGAACTGCATTTTCAATGGATTCATTACAATAGAGTTTTCAACACTAATATAGTATATATCTAATATAGAAATGTGAAAATGTATAGAATACTTATTGAATGTCTTTGAAAGAACTTATTATATAGATAGATTTGTATAGCTCATAGCTGAATTTGTCTTGCATATTCTAACATAAAATGTTTTGTTGTTGTTAGAATTATGCTCTGTCAGCACAAAATAATACATTTTGAATGACTGGGACTATTAAGCTGAAGCTTACAGAAAATCACAAGATTGAGTAAAAGAGACCACTGCAAACAGGAAAGGGCTTAGAGCCGATCCTTGATGCAGTCCAACCTCCACCTTGAACCAGTCTGTCGTTCCTACTGCACACTTCACTGCTGTCACACTGTCCTCATACACGCCCTGCACCACCCTCACATACTTCTCTGCCAAATCAGACTCCTTCATAGAATAAGAGGATAATCTAGGATATGCAATGAATTATATACAGGGTGTTTTCCACAAAGGGCCAGTGTGGGTGTAGGTTTTCTTTCCAACCGAGCAAGTCCACAACTAATTCTACTTGTTTAAATCTAAAGATTTTTATTCTCAATCAGGTGTGGCCCTTGATTGGTTGAAATAAGAATCTGCACCCACATCAGTAATAGTTCCATCATTGTCACTAAAATGACACAATAATATCTTTAAACTAGGATTAAATATAGTGTTCATTACAGATTGGGGAAGTGGTAGCTCAGCAGTTATGATGTTTGATTTCTGATCGAATGGTTGTAAGTTCAAATCCCAGCACCACCAAGCTGCCACTACTGGGCATCTAAACAAGGCCTATAACCCTCAATTGTTCAGGTGTATAAAATAAGCAAAATGTAAGTAGATCTGGACAAGGGTGTCTGCCAAATGCCATAATTTACACTACACTATCATCTGGTTATCCCATACTGGATGTTGGACAGAGTAGGATTTGGAGCCCATTGAAGCCGAGTGAGTGTAAAAGTCGGTCAGACTATACTAAATTCTTTTTAGATCCATGAGCTGTACATTTTAACACATATTAATAACAATCGACCACTACACTGCGTTTTCTTCCACAGTACTATAGATCAGTGAGCTGACCCCGGGCCTGCATGATTTAACATGCCCTTGGTCCAGTCCAGACAGCAAGTGCTACTTGTTTAGAGACGGGGTTTTGTTTCTAATCCATAGGAGTCCTGTTTTTCACCCGCAACCTGAAATCTTTATCCCTTTACTCAACTATCAAATCCCTGTAGGATTTGTAACCCTAGAGCAGCACACGCACATATTTACGTACAAGTCATGCGCAGAGGAATGTCCTGCGTTCACACCTTAAAAAAACACCTCTATGTTTTGACATTTTTACACTATAAGGGTATATTTTGTATTAATTTTAGATGGTTTACCCCCTTTTCTTTTAGGTAAGGTGACAAAATGAGATGAAAACAAATACAGTATAGATCAATCAAGTGCGTTTAGGACGAGTATGAGCCATAGATCCAGCAGAAAAGACAAGCAAATGGGTAAGGAACAATTGTAACAAGGGCAAGAATTCCTACTTTAATATCACCAGTGGTGGACAGTAATGAAGTAAATGTAATTTGTGACTGTTCTTAAGTAGTTTTTCTCGCATATCTGTACTTTACTGAAGTATTTCCATTTGGGAAAACTTCATTACATTACATTACAAAGTGAAATTGTATTTTTTACTAAATTACATGTTGTGAACTCTTTTTTATGAGTGAATAAAAACATAACTGGTCAAACACACAGCAATTCACCAATCAGGGTAGAACTTGTTTTGATTGCCGCTTGGTGTATCTACTTATTACAAACACACAGTTCAAGAACAGAAATAAATGATAAAGAAACTCCTGAATCTAATTTGACACAACAACCGTTGTCTTATTTGCATGATTTTTTTTGTATATAATTGTAATAGATATCAATCAGTGGTTGACACTTTAATATCATGCTATTAATATATTGCTGAAAGTAACATTAGAGTCTTTTCACATAAACTGAGTTGATTAAGAAAAGAGCCATGTGACAAAAATGATAATAGGAACATTATAGCCATAATAAATCATAGCACTTTGGATCATTAAGTACATCTGAAGGCTTTTGTACTTTTACTTATGTGAAAGTTTAAAGGGAGGAATATTACTTTTACTGTAGTAATTTTTTACATCCACTTTAACTCAAGTACATGGTTTGTTTACTTCGTCCCCCACTGAATATCACCCGCTAGATGAGGAAATATCAGTGGCCAAAGTGTTTATAAAACCGAGTGCAAAAGTTAGCATTCTCCACAGATCTGGGGTACATGCAACAAAGTGTAATTAATAAATGGTAGAAATCTTCATCATAACATTGCTTCCAGAATGTAATGTATAAAGCAAAAATGGCAGAAATAATGTTGTTATTTGACATAACACCTAACTACAAAATGTTTTTTGTCCAACCGTTGTACAAATCTGCATTTGACTGTGCAGTCGAGCGTGATATGTGTGAAAAAGGTTAAAAAATTCTTATTACATAAGCATCAGCGACTTGTGTGTTTACTTTCTCTCTGCTCTTATTCCCAATCACTGAAGAAACATTTTTTATGTGTGGAATTCCCCTCACAATTCACTTTTGTACTGTTGTATTTGGCTAGCTTGTCCATCTCACCAACCACACCAGAGATGCTTGAATAAATGCCTATGATGACATAACCTAAATCACAGAGCAAATATTCTCCCACCTGCAGTTTGTCATCTTGGTCCAGGCTGTTTGTCCTGATACTCAAAGCCAAAGTTAAATGGGGTAGAAGAAAATAAAAATATTTTGAAATTCTTACACCAAAAGTATGTGTAGGATTGTTTTAATCCCACTCCCACTTACTGCCAAAGAAGGTCTGATTAATCTAAACCCACTCCCAAAATAAATGTCACCAATTCTGCTTACTCTTACAGATCATTTTTTCCAACCACAAAAATTTGGACCAACCCCATCTACTCAAGGAGAAAGGTTGACAAATCCTACCCACTCCAGCAAAACTTTGGACCAATCCCTTAATCCTGCAGAAAGAAGAACCCATTCCAGCTGGTTCTGAAAAAATATTGTAATAATTGTTTAAATTAACTGTTATTTGTATAGTTCTTTTAGCAATGGACATTGTCTCAAAGCAGCTTTACAGAGATAAAGCAGTTGTAAAGTTGGATAAAGAAATGTATACGTTTAGTTCCTATAAATTTGTTCCTTATAACTGTATCTTTATACCCAATGAGTGAAATATTTCCGGAGACGGCAAGAAGAAACCTTGAAAGGAACCAGACTGAAAAATTAACCCGTCCTCATCCTTAGCACCAAATATCCAGGTTTATTTTTGCTGAGGTGTTCAGTGATGGGCACTTAAATGCAAAACTGTTAATGCAACCTGTGGTCCTGAGCCATTGTAGCAGACTATTGATATCACTTACAGTCCAAATCCATCCTTGAGTTACTCAGTAACTTCATAGATGTTAAGGCTGTTGAGGTGGAACCATCCCCAGATGCACATAGTGCTCTCCAATTGAAGATAGCTCCATCCAGAGATAGGAACAAGATTCAGGATAAATCAGGCAGATTCGAAAAGGAGAAGAGGACAGGAACACTGATCACTGGTACCTCAAAAACATGTGCTCGACATAAGAGAAATGATAAAACAATACTACCATTCCAATCTATGCACACCTGCCCCAGATAAAAGTTTAACCAATTAAACCCATGCCCACTGAAAGTTGGAACAATTCCACTAAAAGTGTTCCTGTAAACTTTCACTTGAGTAAAAGTACAAAAGATTTCATTTAATTTAATTTTCCAAAATGTGAAATGCAAATCCTGTCTGCAGTATGGCCTTTCTGCTGTAATTTATTTTGGGTTTTTTTTTTTTTCGTTTATTGTTTATTTGTACATTGTGGCTTTAAAATTGTATTAGGAATCATTTTACATTTTATGCACGTGCATGATTAAAATATCAGTTGACTATAAGTAAGACTTGAGAATTCTCAAAGATCAGTTTTCATCACCTTCTTTAAGAAGACGAAGCGCGAAATGGGCTCAAAAAACAGAATTTAAAGAAACCCTCAACATTTATTCTCTTTTCACTTTGTGGAAAAAAGCAAAAAATACACAAACCCCATTATTTTTTCCCGGGTATGAGCAAAGGTGGGAAGTAATGAAGTACAAATACTTATTTATTGTACTTAAGTAGATTTTTAAAGTACTTTACTTCACTATTTGTATTTCGTACAATTTTGTACTTTTTCACTTATTAAATTTGTAACACGAATATCTGTACTTTCTACTTTTACATCTTCAAAAAAAAACTTGTTACTTTTGTTTTAATCTATTTTGTGAAATGTCAAAAAAAAAATTCCCATTGCGTGCCATTATCGACATATTTCTTGTCATTGCGACTTTTTTAATTTACCACTGGTGTATCATTTCCTGGCTCTCACACACCACAGACTTAGACTAGCCTATGAAGCTAACAATGAGCAAGACAGACGGTAACAAGAAGTGTAGCTAACGTGGATGAGACAGAAGGAGTCAGTGATGTGAACATGACTGAGAACAGAGACATTCCTGATCACCTGATCATCATCATCTTTTCTCTGCTTGTGTTCTATATGGTGGATGTTTAACCTGAATACATTCATTAGGTAACAACGTTTGATGTTATTTTGTATTGTTATATTAATATGATGTGAGTTCCAGTTACCAGCGTGACACTAAAACATGTAGAAGTAACAGCTACTTTTTTACGTCAGAGCGCAAAATTCTTTACTTTAACTTAAGGTAGAAAGTGCAGTCAGAACTTTTACCGAAATCTTTTAAAACACGAGTATCTGTACTTTTGCTTGAGGTAAGGATGTGTGTTCTTTTGCCTTCTGCAGATTTTGCCCTCTTTCCGAAGATAAAGATCCAGTTCAAAGGTCGCAATTTTGACACCATTGTGGAGATCCAGTGCGAATCGCAGCAGGTGCTTGACACACTACAAAAATAAGACTTTCAGGACACATTCCAGAAGTAGGAGGAATGCTGGGAGAACTGTATTGCTGGGCAAGGGGACTCTGTACACAAGTGTGTACATGTAGGTAAGTAAATAACTTTTTTGTAAACAGAGCTAGTCTTGAAATATTTTATACCACATCATATGGTAATGTGAGGCCACTGTTTTTAATTGTCCTCCCATTCCTTGATTAAGGAAGGGATGTGCATGCTGATGTTGTCCTTCATAAATTTTGTCAGCCTCTGATTCCACATCTTGCTCTGAATTAATGAATGAATAAGTAGATGATGATTGTAAATAATTGTTTACGTCGTACCGGAATTTCCCCCCATAGTTGGATATGGGAAAAAGGTGGATACTGGGAATGACTGAATAATTGTGGTGAATGCATCACACATTGCCATACAAGTAGTATTTTCCTATTTTACCAAGCGTGGCCACGTCCTGAGCACATCTTATTCTTCTATTCCTGTCTATACTGTACAAGAGAAGGCAAATTGGTAATAGAAAAACAACTGATGGGAAAATAGATTGAAGACAGAGTGGGACAAAGCAATGGAAGTCAGAGATAATGCCACAGCAATCCATTGCCAGGCAAAACATCTCTGGGTGTGAAAAGGTGGCATTATGAAAACAAAAAAGAAAATCAGCATCAGGGTAATTGCTTGCATCCTGAATGTGGTGATTATACTGTATATGCAGATTTATACAGTAAAGTGGGGGAGATGGAAGCTTAGTGGTTTTAGCATTGGACTTTAGATCCAGTTAAAATCCCAACCACACCAAGCTGCCACTCCTGGGCCCCTGAGCAGGACCCTTAACCCCATCGCTGCTCAGTTGTATGAATAACATAAAAGTGTAAGTCACTCTGGATAAGATAAGATAAGATAAGATAAGATAAGATAAGATAAGATAAGATAAGATAAGATATACCTTTATTCGTCCCATGGTGGGGAAATGTCTGTGTTACAGCAGCAAAGAAACAGAAATGTGCAAATATAAAAAAAAGTAGAGGCATAATAAAAGTATATACATTACAGTGTATAAATACAAAAGAAAAAGACACCACCAATTAGTAGCTACGCTTTCAAACAAATTGCACATAGGTAATATTGCACGGTTTAAATTAGTTATTGTACATTTATTGCATAAATTTTTTTATTGTTATTATTAAGGGTAAATAAATGTAAATGTAAATACAATAGACAGAGTGGGGTTGTAAATGAGACAAGAAAATGAATGTTCGAGATCACGGGAAAACCAACCTAACACTGCCCACAGCATTTGTTATAAAGTGAACCCAGACGCTTTAGCCAACCCACATGTGGTCAAGAGAGACAATTCTTCATTTCCTCAGCCATGACAAGCATGTGAGCAAAGCTCTATATTTAGCTGCTGCTCAGCATTTTAAATTGAAACCTTTATAAATTCCCTACTTCATAGATCACCTTTAAACCTTTGGGTCCTGGTGTAAATGTAAGAGGCTACTGGAGCTCCTTTGACGGTTTGAAGGTTTGCTCAGGCTATTAGCTGAATCTCCATTTATCATACCACGATTTCTAGACAGCTGGGAAAGAGGTAGAACTAACCACCCAGAGGTTTGGAAAGGAATGCAGTCATGCACTAAACCCAAATGCAGAGCCTCGGTTCTGTTATGAGAGAAGACCTGGGGAAGACGTGTGGATAAGCACTTCTACAGAACTCTGAATCTTTCATTGTCACAGAGCTCTGCAGGTGAAATGAACTGGGAAAAATTTGTGTTTGTGGAGTTCAGTAGCCTGCACCTATATGCGGCTTATCCGATGACCTCAGGTTACATATTCAATCAGTATAAAAGAGGTTACCACTTTCAGGACAAGTTTTAGGCTCCCTGCCAGCACACTTGATGGCTGTGACAGAATCACATATCACAAAAACATGCCGGTACAGTATTCATGTCATGCTTTATGTACATAGGAGTGTACGCAATGTAAGAGATCCAGATCTTCAAGACATTTTGTCATGGATTATGTCCTTAGCATGCACATTCTCAAGTAGATGAATCGTCACGCTTTGTCTGTCAACACACAGCGCTACTCGGTTATCTGGTGTGTGTGTGTCCGTGTGTGTGTGTGTGTGTGTGTGTGTTTTTACAACACTTTCAAATTCTCCTGTACGTATAGGTAGCATTCATTTAAACCATAAGATCAGAGGAAAAAACTTTCCTTTTGTATGACTTTATGGCCAACATGCCTACACAGGATGGGCATCATAACTTTTTACACAGAAATCTCACATAGAAACATTGTGTGTTTCCCTGCCTTTTAAACTAAACCACTATAGAAGCAAACAAGTGCCAAAAATTAACATAGCCTTTTTTTGTTGTTGTTGTTTTTTTGAAAAAAACATACGTTAGTCAAATCTATCTGTCTTGGATAATTAATTTATTCAGCATTTTTCCTGAGGTAAAAAACACATACAATTTGTTTAAATACTGAATAAATTGACTAAATAAAGCACCTGACCTTTGAACATCAACTATAATGGAGTAGTTTTATAAGTGTAAAATATATATTTTTAATTATAGTTTAATGGATTTTGTATTAAAACTTAACCAAAGCAACAACAGAGCTGATCAGGATACAGCTGACACACACACACACACACACACACACACACACACACACAAGTTGCAAGTTGCAAGTTGATTGTAGTAGGGTTGAAAAGTGAATAAATATCCAGTTATTGCGCACAAGGGGCAAATCCCTGAGCATCACTGTTGAACAGTGGTGGGCAGTAACTTAGTGAATGTCATTTGTTACTGTACATAATTACATTTACATATTTGTAATTTACTGAGACTTTTACTTTAACATTATTACAATTTAAAGTCAGATCTCTTATTCTTTACTCAACTGCATGTTGTGAATCAGTCATTTCTTTTTATTTATGAACGGATAAAAACCTTAACTGGTCAAAAACGCATGAAGTCACAAATCAGGTTTGAGCGTTTGCCCTGTTATAAACTTTTTTTGATTGGCGTTTGGTGTATCTGCTTACACTAACATACAGTTCAGAGTCGGTTCAACAGCAAGCAGAAGATTCTGAGAAGAATAAATGTTGGAAGAAACTACAGAAATTCCAGAAACTTTCGAATAGTTAAAAAGAAGGTTTTTAGATAGCAATCATTTTTTTAATAGATTGTTGTGCTGAGAGTAACATTACTGTCTTTTCACATAAACTGAGTCGATTGAGCATGAGTGCAAAAAATGCTAATAGGGACATTATAGCCATAATAAATCATATTAATTTGGATACTTAAGTACATTTAAAAGCATATACTTTTGTATTTTTACTCAAGTGAAAGTTTAAAGGGAGGAGTTGTACTTTTATTGGAGTCATATTTTAAGTAGAGTGTATCTCTACTTTTACTCAACTACATGATTTGTGTACTTCATCCACCACTTCTGTTGTTGTACTCTCATATACAATCTTAAAGGTCTTGTGAAAATCATGTGAGACTGAAAACATAGTGAGTGAAATACAGTAATGGGAAAAAAATTAGATAAAACCGGAGAAAAGAGCTCAGCAGGTTGACCTTGCCACCCAGCAGTGTTTTATCACTTTGCAGGAGTGATGTTGGCCCCATGGCCCTCACTGAAGCTTAAACTCTGCTGAAGCAGAACAAATCCTGGCCTTCTGAGCTGCTCTTGGCTTTGTAATCAATCTCCATCCAGCTGAGCTGTTTTCCACTCCGCACTTATCCTACCCTACACACCTGCAGGTGGATTGAGAACTAACATACACAATCTGAAAATTCTGACACGGACCACCTGCTGGCCTCGAACTCTTAGGTTTCAACATGTAGGCAAACACTGAAGAATTAACATGCCTGGCTTTCACGTTTCTCCATACCAAATGTGAACATTAAACTGGCTGATTAATAAGTGTAAGAAAAAAACATCCTATACACACAAAGGAAAACAGGTTTTTGAGACGTCAATTCATGTACAAATGAATCACAGCAATCAGGAAGATCTTGAAAATGTGGGACAGCGGAACGGTCCAGTCACATTGACTTACTACTACCAGGTATTTGAAAAAGCTTGAGTGACTAAAAGGTTCCAAGTGCATAGAGACACCAATAAGGAAGCACTGCAGGTAAGATCCACGTTTGGTGCCACAACCGTAGACAACAATTCTACAGAGAGTAAAACCTCCTTAATCTGGCGACAACTTGGTGAAACGTAACGTCTCGGTCCAAATGTACAAGACAACAGAGCACATCCTTTACCAGATTCATTGATAATTAAATCCTGAGGTAATATAACTGCATGGTAAAAAAAAATAACCATGACAAACAAAGGTCTAAACAAATACAGATAAAAATCTAAAGAAAAAATATAACATTCATCATATTGTCCATGTCCCTTGAATGAATATAGTTATGCACAATCCATTGCCCTCATTGTATATAACCCCCTTTCCGTGTACTGTTTATTTATATTCATATTATTCATTCATTTGTCATTATTTCTTTATATCTATTATATAGCAAAGCCTTACCAACCTGTACATGTTTTATTGTGAATGTTTTACACTGCTACCAATGCACTACTGGTTAGATGCTAACTGGTTCTTATTGCCTTGTACTGTAACATGTGCAATGACAAAGTTGAATCTAATCTAATCTAATGTGACAACACTATTACATATAATTACAAAATTTGTATTATTGTTCTTTATGTATAAAGTGTAGCTTGAGAATCCCAGGTTTGATCCTGATCTTGGGTTACCATCTGCATGTTTCTTTCCTGTGGGTTTCTGCAGGGTTCTGTGGTTTCCTCCCACTTTCCTCCCTTAAGTATAACACTAGGTGGCCTGGCAAAAAAAAACTGGATGAGTTTGTGACTGGTGGCCCATGATGGACTGACTATCAAAAGTGTTCATTGTTTTCTGTGATAGACTCCAGATCCATCTCAAGCCTCACCTGCTTGTTTACTAATGTACATTTGGCAGATACCCTTGTTCTATTTATTTTTAATTATCCTATATATACAACTGAGAAGTTAAGGGTTAAGGGCCTTGCTTAAGGGGCCCCAAGAGGCAGCTTGGTGTTGGGATTTAAACTCACAACCTTCTGATCAGAAGTCCAACAACTTCATCACTGAGCTAGATTTGCTAAGTAAAGTGATCCATTTTCAGTCCAGTCATGGGTTCAAACTAACCTTTTAATGCAAATGATTCAGAAATGTTCCCAAATTATGACATTATAACATCATGACCGGTGAAGTGAATAACACTGATTATCTCTTCATCATGGCACCTGTTAGTGAGCACGATATATTAGGCAGCAAATGAACATTTTATCCTTAAAGTTGATTTGTTAGAAGCAAGAAAAATGGGCTTAAGGTTTTGATCAAGTTTGACAAGAGCCAAATTGTGCCCAAATTCTGAAGGTCTGCAGTGGTTAGTATTTATCAAAAGTGGTCCAAGAAAGGAACAGTTGTGAACCGGCGACAGGGTCATGGGTGGCCAAGGCTCATTCCGATCCAACAGACGAGCTCCTGTAGCTCAATATGCTGAAGAAATTAATGCTGGTAATGCTTGAAAGGTCATGACTGTTTTGGCAGCAAAACAGGGAACCAAAACAAAATTAGGCAGGTGGTCATAATGTTATAGCTGAACGGTGTATTTTACAATATTTTGATTATTTCCGTACATTCAGAGAATTTGTTTTCCTAAAATATACACTCCAACACTAACACCTAAATGCCACTGAAAAGAGGCAATCGTACCCTAAATTCCACAAACATTGGATGGCAAGCACTCGGCTTTGTGTAAAACTCGGTCATGTAAAGTAAATCAAGTTGAACTTCCAATTGGTGAAAAATCACTGCTCTGCCTTGAGAGTTTCAGATTTCTCATTTGTGAGTGGTGGACTCTATTCATTCCCTCCACAGGCTCTGGAGTTCTGTGACCTGCTAAGCTTCTCTGAGAACCAGGCTTCATTTTGTCCGAGGGCCTAAAGCCAAAATCATTCTATTACTCCCTCCAAGCCAATTACCTTGTTCAGCTGCCACACACAAATACAAACACACCCATACACATATACACACTGACATTCTCACACCAGTGGGCCTCCTCACATCGTTCCAGAAATCATTTGCCGTGTTCCCATGCATCAAATAGAAAAAAAAAGCCTACCTACATAGCAGTACCACACTGCTCAACTATTCCGGGATTAAACAAACACATCTGGCCTTGCTCTACAGCCGAACGGAAAAGAACAGAATTCCCACAGATATTGTACTCATTGAGACTCAGCGTTGCTCATCTGATCCAAGTGTTTTGGAAACAACATGGGGGAGAAGAGCTTTTGAAGCCTTTACACTGAAACAAAGTGACAAAAGGGGCTGGAAGTGAAGCAGCTGTAAACTCTGTAGCTTTGCTAATGGCCTAACCTTTACCCTTTTTCCCTGCCTGGAGGGACCGCCGGGAAACGACATCAGCGGAAAAACACAATATAACCAACACGAATACTGGATTTCTCTGTTTGCCGGAAACTGAGTGTGCACGATTCTGTGGTGCGTGACATTCCCACACAGACTGACTGACAGGGTTTACTGTACTTCCTGTTTTCTTATTATTATTATTATCATCAACAGCCATAAACTAAAATGTGTTTTGTACAGAATTTCATAAGTAGCCAGTTTTATTATTCAGTTTTATTATATATATATATATATATATATATATATATATATATATATATATATATATATATATATATAATTATTACCATATATATATATATATATATATATATATATATATATATATATATATATATATATATATTGCTATTTGCACTTCTGGTCTAATGAAACTGCATTTCATCGGCCCTGTAAGTTAATTGTGACTCTTAACAATGACAATAAAGGTGAATCTAATCTAATCTAATCTAATCTAATCTAAATATTGACTGGTGTCTCATTCATTTTCTGGAATCTCATTCAGGGTCGATGTGATCAGCCCATGTTTTAGTTTGAAATAAAACAGACCCAAGCTCAGACAGCTAATCCATACTGTATGCTAACAGCGAATTTAAGAATAAAAAAATGCCCAGATTAATTTTTTATATATTTTCATCTAAACAAATATTCTTTCAATAATCTTTATGGATTTTTAATCAGAGACATTAATCTGGTCCAAATTATTTATTTTATTAGCAGATTTAAAAAAAAAACATTCCTGTCCCCGTTTGGCTACATTGTGGTTAGGTCAGATTAAAAAAATCCCCAAGCTTAAATCAATCACTTAATGAAATGTCTCAACACCCTGAAGTTTCCTTACCTTAATATTTTTCCTGGACTGAACTAGAACATTGCATTGTTACGAAGCAAGTGAATCAATAAAGTTAAATCTAATCAAATTTAAACATGGACTGGTGTTTGGGACAAATTGGGTTGCAAACAATGTAATATTCTGCAATATGGACTATTGTATTCTGATTCTGGGTTTTGCATATTAATCTCTAATGTAGTAGAATACAAGATTTATTTTGTAATGAATCTCCAAGTAAATATACATATTCAAAACATTAGCATATTATTCATTCATTGGTGGGTTCCTATACTGCCTTTCAACTCACTGAAAACTCTACCTGAAAAGAGTGATGCATAATTGTGTTAATCCTTTAATCTGTCACCGCCACCACATCTATAAGCTCTGCTCATAGCTATATCTTTTATGCCAAAATATGCTGTGGTGGCTCAAACCCTTAACCCACCAAGCTGCCACTCTTACACCTTTGAGCTTAGTCCTGAAGACCCGAGGATCTCTATCATGACAGATTGTGTGCTCTGAGCCCTACTTTCTAGTAAACTGGGAGATAAACGTTTGCGAGTTTGTATGCGCTTTTTTATTCAACTTTCGGTACCAATTTGCTGTTATAATAACCTGTTATAATCGCCTTTATGCACTGTGATGGTGATTGGACTGATATGGTCACTTTTTAAACAATAACCCTCTGTGTTTATTTTCACAGTTGCACCTTATACAGTATTATTTGCAATATATAAGCACCTTTGCACTCCCATAATATGTTTATTGTATACACTTATGTATATTTGTATATTTATATATTTATATACATTGCTATTTGCACTTCTGGTTTTGGCCCTGAAATTTACTGACAATAAAGATGACCATAAAGTTGAATCTTAACAAATCTTCACTCTACTGGGAAGATGTTCCACTAGATTTTGGACTGTGCTTGTAAAGATTTGGGTGAGATTCATTCATCCACAAGGGTGTTAGTATAGTCAGGTACTGATGTAGGTGAGGAGAGGGTTCACATTCATCCCGTTTAATAGGGTTGAGCTCAGAGCTCTATAGCAGGTCACACAAGATCCTCCACACACTTCCAAGCCCATGTAAAGCAGGTCTTCATGGAGCTGGCTTTGTGCACAGGAGCATTGTCATGCTCAGGTCTCCTAGTTCAAGTGAAAGGGAAAATGTAATGCTACGGCATCCAAAGACATCATATACAATTGTGTGCCTCTAATTTTGTGGTAACAAAACGATGTAAAAGTCTAATAGTTTCGCTCGTAAAGTGCATCTGTGGCTTTGTCATGAAAATTATGTCTGTTGTTGAGCTTCCTTGCATTCAGGAAATTTGGGCTTGCTGTTTACACCAAATGCCTCTGCTTCTTCTATCCTGTTTTTTTATTAATAAGACATTGTCACTGCTAAGCATTAATAAAGAAAGTTTTATATATATATATATATATATATATATATATATATATATATATATATATATATATATATATATATATATATATAAAGCTAAATATAAAAAACTCTCGGGAGCAATCTATAAATCTGATTATTTATAATTCCTGATTTTTTCTTTCTTTTAATAAACACCATTTAATTCCATTAGCAAGAACAATGTCCTCCTGTGATAATGACCTGGCACACAAGTGCAAACTTATCACAGGAAAAATTAAAATACAGCACCAATCAACAAAGTATCCCTTCATCTTCATGCCAAAAAATTCAATCTAAACATCTTGAATGTGTTTCCGAGTGGGGTTTTACTTTAATAGACATCAATAGTCGGGAAGAGTAAATGTATATTGTGCATGAAATGCAATCCTCCATGCTTGCAAATACCAGATCTGGCGAACCCTTCAATACTCGCTAATGTAGAGTCTTGATCCGTTCACATGCGGAACACAAATTGCAAATACAGACCCGGCTTTGCATGACACGAGCTAAATGTTCCACCAGCTCTTTCCCTCCTATCCAAGCAGATAATATGCAGCCAAAGTGTATCCTCCGGCTGAACTTTCCAAACAGCGGTGCATCTGTAAATGACATTTAATTTCAAACAGCTGCTGCAGACAAGCAGTGGCCATTAATCTGCTTGTATGCTCACTTTGCAAAAATTCACCAACATATTTCCAAAATTAGGGTTCCAGCTCTGAAAACAGACATTGGTTCATCATCTAGATGAGCAGTAGAATGAATAGTATTCTGATAACAACTATCTAATTGGAAGGTTTTATGTTCAAATCACAGCAACAACAATGAAGTGAAGTGCACCTGAGGTTATGAGTTCAAATCCCAGGAACACTTGGACCACGAAGGAAGCCCCTAACGCCTAATTTTAATCACACTCTTGATGTCACCCAAATGAGGATGGGTTCCCTTTTGAGTCTGGTTCCTCTCAAGGTTTCTTTCTCATAACATCTATAGCGCTATAGAAATAAACTTGACTTGACTTGATTAATCCATCAAGAGGGGCTGCCAAATGCTATCAATGAAGATCCAGATCACAGATCAAAAAATGGCTTTGAAAGAATATGAACTAAAATCCAAACACTGGTGGCTTTAAACATTTACATTCGTTTCCTGTCGCTCCAGATTCATCCTCAGTGTTCACCAAACACCTTCTGTGAAGCCTTTACTCATAAATCATTACACTTCTGCTTATAACTCTAAGTCTCTTGGCTGAATCCTTGTCAGCATTTTACTGCGTAGGGAACAGAGAAAAGTGGTCGCTCAGTGGATGTCAGACTTCTGCCCCAAATGTTGTAGGTTTAAATCCCAACACTACCAATGTGTGGCTCCTTACATATTACACAATTATTATCGAATGAGACACTTGTTACAACATAATCATAATTTGTGCGGAGATTATTTATCGTATACAATTAATTTTAAGATTTAATAATGTTTATTTAAAAAAATGCTTATCATGATGTAATAATATTTTTAGTTTAGAATTATAAATGTGGGCGTTATAGAAACTGTTCAGATCTAAGAGTCTCATTTCTGGTCAATGTTAACATTCTGGATATGTGATATAAATGTAATAATATAAAATAATATTATATCATATCAAGCTAATTCTGATTATTTTCTAAAAGTGATTTTGAAAATTATTGAAAATTTGGATGAATTTTTATGAATTTGTAGGTTTTTGGCGATTTAAAAAGAATTCAATGTGATATTCTTAAAAAGAAAATCTTAATATTCAAATTCTAGCTGAAGTTATTACTTCATTGTGGTACATACAAAATATTTTCCACCTTTAATCCACCACATGATGACACTTTTATGCCTCAACACTGCAATTTCCTGACCTTATTATTTTTCCTGGACACAACTAGAACATTGCATTGTTACAAAGGTCACGAAAAAAGTGAAATCGCTATAAAGTGAGCTCATTCACTTACCTCTGTCTTTCTGGGACGTGCCCTGGTCACAGAGGAAGAGTTAGGTAAGAAGATGTCCTGACCATGGCATTCCTTCCAGCTTGGTCCTGTAGCAATCTTGTTATTGTTCAGGGTTTGGTTTCCCTCCGTTCCCCACGCTGTCACGCTCTGTAATGACAGCAGAACCACAGTCACCACAAAGAGAGGGACAGTTTGGACAGGATGGACTCTGGAGAAGTCTCGGATGGGAACAGGGAAATCAGAACAGAGGTCAGTGACGAGGGAAAGAATCCAAGAGTGAAGCCAGATCCAAAAAAGTGTTGAAGAGGAATTGTTTGAGAGGACAAAAATTAGATACAAGATTTGAAAAGCTGGCGAATATGACCTTTCTCTAAATAGACCTGAGATTGCTGGGAACTAGTAACGCCGGTCAGAGTGACTCTGAGACTCTGTGTATCGCTCGAAGCATCTCAAGTGGACAGTGTGACACAAACACACCAACTGAGCTCTGGGTGAAGAACAGGCGCTTTGTCGGACACTCATGAGGAACCGAAAGACACTTTTGTTTCCTTCTGAAGTCTGGTGTATGGGCTGGATGTGTCACAAGCTTCAATGCGGGTTTTTTTAGAAGTAGATTTGAAAGTTCCCAGTGGTGAAGCTTCACAACACAATGGACCTCTGTCTCGGTCCATGCGGTCTTGTGCAATCTTTACTAGACTGTAGCATGTCATCTAAGGCTATTGGGGGAAAAAAAAGACACCATGTCTACAGGCAAGGCATGGCCGAAAAAATCCGACACACTTTGGTATCAAAAGTCACGTCCTTCCAGAGACAGTCTCATGGGATTAATGTCAATCGCACGTCTAGGCATCTTAGATATTTCCACAGGCTCAGACTGAAGACGAAAGTGTGTAAAATGTCTGTCGGTAACTGCGCTGTTGATTTATATGCATTGTGTTTATGAGGCCACCTGTTTGCTTGCCACGGAATCCACTTAGATTACATACCACTCCAGTAATCGATTAGAGTTCAAGCAGGCGTGACCTGTTAGAAACTGGCTTTGTGGATAACATTTGGTGAGAACGCTGACGAACTGAAGCACAACACTTGAAAGCAGGTCTTTCATGGGCGGCAATTTATATACAGTAGTTTTATGGCGGAAGGAAGATTCAATAACAGCGAAGCATCATTGATTTCAGTGTGCTTTTGAAACAACGATTGATCTCTCCGTTCATATGTGAAGTCACAAATGCTCTCAGACCTAATTGGGATTGATTTGGCCTGAAATGCAATAACGCAATTACCCAATCAATAGAGAAGCCTTACACCCGAATGCAGGAATTGATGTTATCATTGAGAGATAAAGGAAAAGGGAAATGGATTCTGTACACAAAATAGTGTATTTTGCGCCACTGGAACAACTCATGATTTGATTATGAAAAGAAAATATGAACGCTGCTTAGGGACATTTCATTCTGGACTTCTGCCATCTTTCTAAAACTCACACAAAGAGAGAACAGGGGTTACTTCTATCTGGAGATTCACATGGTCTGTTCCAAGAGCACATATACACACATCTGTTTACTCATATTCATCAAATCGATTCGAATTCTGCAACACTGTGCTCTGAGCCTAGCTTCTCCATATCTATCTATCTATCTATCTATCTATCTATCTATCTATCTATCTATCTATCTATCTATCTATCTATCTATCTATCTATCTATCTATCTATCTATCTATCTATCTATCTATCTATCTATCTAAACAGGGCTATGGGATGTACCTGCTGTAAAGAGAAGAGACTTGTAACATAACCAATTGGATTATTTATATATATATATATATATATATATATATATATATATATATATATATATATATATATATATACTTTTTTCCTTATTGCAGCATGTTCTGGGGTGTTTTATTTGTCTAGAACCACAGAAATTAGTTTCGGATGTTATAGTTACATTTAATGTTGCAATGTTGCAATGTTGCCTCGTCTGCCTCTGATTTCTCTTTCTTAAAGTTCTCCAAGGCAAAAATCGTAGTTTGTCATGTTTCCAAGAAATAGTGTAGCGTTTCCATTTCCATTTTCTCCTTGCTTTCCTGTTTTTCTTTTATAATTACCAAACGTTTTATATATTTATTATTAGATGATGTAGTGTCTGTTATTTAAGTCTTTAATAAAGAGAATGAATATGTACTGATATAAAATAGAGCCGTGTCTGAGGTGATGTTATAAAGAACTTACAATTATGCCATTAGGCAAAGTCCCTTATACAAAACAGCTCAGTAACTATCTATTTTTTTACAATCAAGCAGTTGAGGGTTAAGGGACCCTTGTTCAAGAACCCAGAAGTTGAAGCTGCTTGGATTTGAACTCAAATCCTTCTAATTAAAAGAACCAAACTCACTGAGAACCACTGAGCTACCTCTTCCCCTTTAGCAAGACCTTCCAAACAATTCAGATATATTTTAGAGTAGTCAATGTGCAGCTTGTATAGCAGTACAGATTTACTGTCCAAAAACAAAACATCAAAAAGTGGTCTTTTGCTAACCTGGTAAAAATCTTTATTATTGATTGGCTGTCTCCGGGTGGTGCAGGGTGTGTCTGAAGGGGAGGAACTAGCGCTCAGGGCTTCCTCGATGTCCAGATTGAGCTGGTCCAGTTTCTTCATGAGTTGGTTCATGGATTCAGACCAGGGAGACAGTAGGACAAGAGGAGATTCCTGTAGACAGAAAGAATGGTAAATACGTTCTTTCTCAGTTAAATCTTAAGATCAAAACTCCTCTTTTTCCTTTTATTGCTTACAGCTTTTGGTTCTTTTTTCTTTTCAAACAGTACAGCCAAAAAGTACATTTTGAATGCAGGTTTAGATGTGTAAACAAACAAGGAGTTGCTGACTGCCATGTGGCCCATGTATAGCCTGTTGGCATTCCTCCCTTGACTGCTTTCACTACTCTCCAGACACCCACAGACCAGGGTATAAATAGACTACCCCCATCTAGCACAGAGACAGTGCTTGTCTTTGGTAATCCGGGGAGTCCATGGCCATAAATTAGAGACGGCTAGTTCAGTCACCAATCTGTAAATCAACATGGCTGACCCCTTTCTCTTTTCAAAAAAGTACAGAAAGTAAGGAGGACGAAATATTTTACTATAAGCACGATCTCAGAGTGTCTTTAGTGCCAAGGACGTACTGCAGGCGGGGATGTTTGAGCATTTCCTGGAATTTGTTTGGGGAGGGGGGGTGAGCATGCTTGTTTGAGCCCTGGGGCAAGTAGCTCTCTGCCTATCAATGCTTGCTCTCATCTATACACAATCATGCTTTTGATGGGTGTCATGCCAAAGTGGAACGCATTTGTCAGAGGCAGCTGAGCTACAAGGCTTGGTCAAGGGCCTGAGACTACAAGTTCTGTAAATTCCCATGGAATGTGCAATGTTAAGAGGCATAACCAATTAGGCCCCGAACACAGGGTTTCCTTTTCAGAGAACATACATATGTGTGTGTATATGTGTGTGTGGGGGGTGTTTTGGAGGTTGAGTCACTGTTAAACACTTACTGACTTTGCCACTGTAATGTACATAAAATAGTAAAAAAGGTGGGAAAATCAAAAGGCAGCTCTCCAGGTTTCCTTTAACTCTGCTCCATGTTTTCAGCGCTCTCTGTGGCTCTTAATAACCCACAGAAGCCAGGAGCCGTACTTGTTGTGTGGCCATGAGAATCTGATCTGGCATACTGAACAGGGAGCAGGCTTCCTTCAAGGGTCAGATGCCTGACCTTCAGCAAGGCGAAAGTGGCTTACTTAAGCTGAAGCGAGCAAAAATGACCAAAACCTGGCGAAATCCCAGACCTGTTCAGGAGAAACAGGGTGGTCTGGGGTCAAAGCTGGTGAGAGGAGATTCCCGTTGACTTCTGTCTAAAAGTTAGCGCCAGTCTGTCGATGACACTAACCAACAAACCCTTGATTTAGACCAAAGAATCTACGTGTTTTTAGGGGATAGATCTCGGGGGAACCTGGTCAATCACTTAGGCCATGTCCTTATTATTACGTTAGATAAAATCGCATATTTTTCTCTCTCCGTTTTAACCTTCAGTCTACAAGAAGGTGTTGTTTTAATTAAACAAAAATGTAGCTTGTAGAAAACTCTCTCCAAAGAGGATTCATTTGAGAACATCGTTTCCACGGTGCTGCATTTTCATTCATCGCCGCGACGTTTCAAAGAACAGGAAAGTAAATGCCAAGCGGAAACGACACAGGTCGAAGCAATTACGTCTGCTCATGCGCAGAAAACGTTTTCAGACTTTCAGAAAACAATAAAAACAAAAGTGTGGATGTGGAGCGTTTTTAGACGGAAACACTATTTTCAAATGTAGCTAGATTAGTGAGGATGTAGGCTAAGATAGATGTTTAATGGAAATGTTATAAATGAAATTTTATAACAAAAGATAGAAAGGAAACTTCCTCGTGAGTGTTATTTGCATTCTTATTACATTTGTGGCATTTGGCAGCTGCCCTTATCGAGGAGGAACCTGGCAGTGATATCATTTGAATTATAACCTTACGATCAAGCAACCATTTTCAACAGCCTACCAAATCCACACCAAATCACGACTCGATTTGGTTGATGGATCCAAAGGTTAAGGTCAGGTTTAAGAATTGGGTACCACTTCTGGTCTTGCCGGTATAAAACTGCCCAAATTTGCTTTATAAAATTCTAACAAATCTATTTTATAATAAAGAAATACGCCATTAGAGGTATTTTATTTCAGTGATTTCAAAGTGTTATAGAGTCGACATGATTCGAAGAGGAATGTCAACAACAACATGATAAAAAATGTGGTGGTTAATAAATATATTAGTAATTGTATTTTTAACAATTTTAACAATTTGGTAAAAAAGAAATGAACAATTGTATTTTAACAGCTAATACAAAGACCTCATTAAGCGCATCAGCAAACTGAAGCCAAACAGAGATATTACAAAAGCCGCTCGAGTGTTTCTCGGAATCTGTCCGTTTCTTGTACGGAATGAGTGGAATTTTAGCATTGCTTCATCCTCGGAGTTGAGACAGTAGCCTCGATTCATTTCGTCCCCCTTTTCATGCTCGTCAGTCGTGAAACACACGCTTGCCATGGCAACGGGGTTGGCATGAGTCAAACCCCTTCAGATCAAGTCATCATTGTTATCTTCAGAAGAGGACAGAATGAGTGAGGGCCATAACTGTATCGCTGCAAATTAGCCACATTGGAAAACCGCACCACAGGTTCTTTGACATGCAAATGAGGAGTTAAGTGGCCGGTTGTGGCACTGCTCTGGGCTGCCAGCCATGGCCATACCACCCACTGAGAGTGTCAGGACACTGTGTAGAGATAGGTGGATGCACCAGAAAATAAAGGAGGCCACCAGCCATTACATGCTTGTTTAAACACATCAGATCTGGGTCATGAGAGATACGAAGGAGATGAAGTCATGAGAGATGCTTCAGTAAATTCTAATTCTATTGGACATAGCAATAGTGAAAATGGGTCGTTATGTTATTACAAGCTGATTGGATATAGAAATGCTTATTTTGGTTCAATTCCTAATGCGAGGAATGTTTGCAAAGGGCGCCCTCAAATGGTGATCATGCAGAACTACACAGTGAAACCTTTTAACCCTGATTTCTGTGCAGCATGCTCCTGATTTAATACAAAGACCAACAATAGTGCTACTGAGAAACCCAGCAGCACTGAACGGATGCAACATATCCTCATCATTTACGCTCCTTAAAAGCATGGGCTCGGTACTCAGTGCTTCACAGCGGAATGTCTGGGGTAGGTGCAAACGAGGCAAGGTCAACATGTCTGCGAAAGGTATGGCATTCTTTCACACATTCTTAAAACACGCATGAGCAAAGAAAAAGCAACGGGAGGCAGAAGAGCGTGTCCAGAACAAAGCAGAACCGAGAGTAGTGATTTGAAAAACACACAGATGAATAAAGCGTATCTTTTTCTTTTCCTTTTTTGTGTTTGCACTAAACTGTGGAATAAACGTTTGTGCACTTTGTCCATTTTGTATTTTCTTTAGGAATATTTTAGGATCATGGCAAAGATGTTTTCGATCATCACGGCCATTCAATAAAAAAATGAAATGAATGGGGAAAAAATGTACTCCTTTTCAGGCTCCTTTGCTGTCAAGAGCAAAGAATTTGTATAATTCATTAAAATCCAACCAAAAGTGTATGTTATGATTTAGGAATTTTCTATAATAGCAGCTTTAATTGAAAGTGCGTTGAAAGTTAATTGGTTAAATCTTTGGCCTTCTGTTCAGACAGTCATGAGTTCAACTTCAGTTCAATTCAATTAATTTTTATTTGTAGAGCACTTTTAGCAATGAACATCAGCTTAACAGAGCTTTACATCAGCTTTACAGAGTCTACTGCCTATAATTTTCTTCTTTATTATTGTACGTTTGTCCCTAAGGAGCGAGCTAGTGGCGACTCTGGCCAGGAAAAACTCCCTGAGATGGCATAAGGAAGAAACCTTGAGAGGAACCAGATTTAAAAGGAAGCCCATCCTCGTCCACAACCCCGAATGTCCATTCATTAGTTTCATCATTGTTGATGTGTGCAGTGATAGATGCAAAACTGTTCATGCAACCTGTGCTCCTGTGCCATTGTAGTACTGTTTATGTTTATTATATTCCAAATCCATCTAGATTTTGAGCTGCTCAGGACCTTTATAGATCTTTAGGCTGTTGATGTGGAACCATCCGCAGAGTGGTCTCCAATTGAAGAGAACTCCATCCAAAAAAGAAGGCGATCCCAGCACCACCAAGCTGTTGGGCCCTAATGTAATGTAAATGTCTGTAAATAAGAAGGTCAGGGTTGACGTGGGTCTGGAATCTATCCCAAAAACTATGAGGTGGGAAAACACTCGAGATAGGATGCCAGTCCATCACGTGCCACCATTCACATTCTCGTTCGCGGTTTTCTTTGCCGGTCCACAAAGTATTCTATTTAAGGGTGAAAAGTATGCGAAAACCAGAGAATCTTGAAGAAACCCATATAGATACATGGAAAAACATGCAAAACTCCATGCAGATGGTATCAGCAAGTTGCTCCAGATAAGGGTATCCTCCAAAAGCAATGATAGATAAATTCTATAGATAGAACACATTAACTGATTATAAACCTGCTTAACTGATGATATAATGATGTTCCCTGTGATAAGATGCAATTTATTATATTTTTAGAAGACATTTCCAGTGTTTTAGTCCTCGGGATAAAACAGCTTATGCTTTTTCTGTAGCTGAATCTTTTTCAATGAAGAGAAAAAAGATTCTATGAAGCCATTTAGCAAAGAGTTATGTAGATGCATTTGAATCAGAAGGTTGTCAGTTCAAATCCCAGCAACAGCTTCCAATATGAGGCCCTTAACCCTTACCTGCTCAGTTGAGATAAGCGCCAAAATACATGTAATGTCCATGTAAAATGTAAATTAAAAAAAAAAAGAATAATCTGGTGTTATTCATAAAAAAAAAAAAATCTAAGAAACAAAATGAGAGTAACAGCAAACTGTTGAGATCTAAGAAGAAGAAAACATTTTGGGATGTGCCATTATTGGAAAATGACCAATTTTGAGGTGGTAACCTTAAGTTCAAACTGTATTGGGCTCCATCATATCACTGATATCAATTCAAAATTTGGATTCAAGATCTTGTATATATATGGAGACACTTATCCAAGACTGGCAGCTTGGCGATACCTGGGCTTGAACCTCCCAACCTTCTGATCAGTAAACAATGAGCTGAAACCACTGAGCTCCCACTTTCTTGTATCCTTATCTAACCTGTTTACTTAAAGAAAACATGAACTATTTATGGAATCTGTGGAATCTACTATTCTGACCTTATTACTGCTTTCTAGCTCAGGATCTTATCTCTGTTTTTAATTCTTTTCTTTTCATGAGTCCTCCCTAAACCCTGCACACATAAACCACTATTCATTAAAGCACTACAGTGAAAACAGGCCATGGCATGGATTACAAATCATCAGGTCAAAGAAAGAGTTGAGAAAAAGGCACAAGTTTTCCTAAAGGATAAAAATGTAACTAGTGGAAGGCGTAACGTTAATAATTACAGCCATCCAGTTTGACAGAAGGAGATGAAAAAGATGAGAGAAAGAGACACCAATGAGTTCCTTCCTTGATGTGTTTACATCACATCACAGGCACTCTACTGAGGTGCAAATGTGTAGCTAAATAGCCTTGAGCTAAAAATCTTGCTATAAGATGTAAAATAAATCTGTACTTGTCTAGTCTTGTGTGTGGAGTTTGTATGCTGCTTTCTGATATACGTAGCCTCTTTCGATACAGTGAAAAAAATGGCCAGTTGTTTTAAAAATGCATGAAGGGAAGTGTTTTGTGTGTAAAAGAATCATAACTAGCATGAGACAATGATTAAACATTTCATGTGTCATTTTTCTAATGATCCATGAGTATCATGAGTGCAGATCTTTGTGGACTATTTAAATTCACATCATATAAAAAAGTGTCATTCTGTGATTCTCATGGATTTCTATGGAGTACACACCTTACTAATGTATTGAATTGGAAAAAAAAACCTCATACACTATATGGACAAATTTTATAGCCACCTGAGCGTAAGATCCTCAATATGCTGTTATTAGAACCTCCACTCTTCTGAGATGTTCCACTAGATTTTAAAGTGTGCTAGTGGATATTTGTGTGAGATTCACTCAGCAACTAGGGTGTTAGTAAAGTCAGGTACTGATGTAGGTGAGGTGAGGAGGCCTGAGGTGCAGTCAGCATCCACATTCGTCAAAAAGTGTTCAATAGGCTTGAGGTCAGTGCTCTATAGCAGGAGATCTTCCATACCCATGTAAACGATATCTTCATGGAGCATTGTCAAGCAGAAACAGGTTTAGATCTCCTTGTTCAAATGAAGGGAAAATTTCTTGCTACTTCATCCAAAGACATCCTACACAATTGTGTGTCTCTGACTTCGTAGGAACAGTTTGGGGAAGTACTACATTTGGCTGGGCATCAGGTGTCCCAATACTTTTGTCAGATTAGGATACAGTATGTTTAATGCATTGAATGCAGCTGATGTGAATTGAAATACATAAACACATAAATAAATTACATAAAAATAAATGTATAAAGTTCTGCATAATTTGTGAGCTAAAATCAGCTAGCTAAGCTGAGTTAAGCTAGTTAACACTCAGTTCTAATAAAATAAATATCCAGTGGACACAAAGATAAAGGATATTGCTAGCAAGCTAAATCATGTTGCTACGCAAAATAAACCCTTTGACCTCGGAAATTAGCTTGCTTTTACACTAGCTCGCTAATGGTATCCGACGAGCTCATTCATCAGACTTTTTTGTAAAAAGAAAAATTTATTTTAGGACAAAAACACACATTAGGAAAACATCTGGTACAATTTTTTAGCTTAACTCTGAGCCAAAGGAAACCAACAGCTGGCTAATGTTTGCTCGTAAGCATAAATCGGGCGACAGAGATAATAAATAATGCACACTTGCTCTCAAAACTGCCTTTCATCTGTCTAACTAACAAAAGTTAAAGTTGTCTGGTTCATACTGCAGATTCTTTGCTAACAAACTGCTAACAAACCTGTAATAAAACCCTTTGGCCTGTAAAAACCCACTTCAGAACCATTTCCAGTGTAATAAACAGGTTTATATTGAAGACGGTGACAGTAAGATAGCTAATATTAGCTAATTAGCATCTAATACAGATAACAAAATATACATAGAACAAAAGATCGTGCACACCAGTAGGACGTACATTTGACTTCGATCTCCAGATGATCTTTAGATCAAACTGTATGTGTAGCTCATAATACAGTCATTTTGCTAACAACAATATACCTATAGATACTTGTTAGTTAAATGACTATAAAAAGTGGACAAATCCATTTGACTTGTATTTAAGCTAGCTAATATTAGCAAACTACGACACATTGCATACTATGTGTTAAGTATGGAGATGTGGTAGTAGCTTACCCTCTTGTACATAGAATTGATAAACATGAGACTGAATAAATATGCTATCCAGCATCCACATGCCCTCAGCTACACAATAAAATCCCATTAATGATTCATAAATCATGGCATTTACCTCCCTGCTGCTGTTCTCCTTATCAGCCTCATAGCCAGTGGAGGGACTGAACCTGACATCAGGGTCTAGTTCTCCATCTTCACTTCCTCCTGCACCAATTCCTTTCCGTCGTACAGCTCTCCTGTGTCTGCTGCCAGGAAAATCTCCTTGATCTGAGTCATCTCTGTAAAGACATCATCATCATCATCATCATCATCCTCATTCTCTTCAGAGGAGGACTCGCCACAGTCAGAACTCTCATGAATCCCTTGATTGAGACCTGATGTACAGTTGTAATCTGCAAAAGTGATAGAACTTGGCTTGTGTTTGATGATTCGGCGACGTTCTGCACCTCCTTTGGAAAGGGGTTTTGTAGATGTGCTGCAGCTCTCTGGGAATGGAACTAGTGGAGGGCAGGGAGAAGTGTTGTGTAACTTGGAATCAGCAAGCTCTTTGGATGGAGCTACCGTGTCTTGAAAATGACTATTTACTAGGTGAACATCTGAGGCAAATAGTTTGTTATCGTCCTCTGGTGATGGACAACTGCTTTGGTAGGATCCATTTATATTATCTTCAGATCGACCTTCCACTTCCCATCTATCACGACTCTTGTCGATTTCAGAAGTTCCAGTTTTGCTGATGTTTTCTGGTGTTGGCTTGGGAAAATCTGGAGTAGATCTCATTTTCAGATTGTTATCTTGTGAAACAAAGACTTGTTCTTTTGTTAGAGAATAAATATTTCCAACCTTTTGGTTGAACGAGCAACATCGTTTCAACGCTACATCGGTTTGGCAGAACCATTCCTCGCTGCAGATCTCATTTTCCTGAGACACCTCATTAACGCAGGTGTTTCTCAAAGCCGTATGGATATCTCCATTCTTGTCCGTTTCAAGCTTTGGTACTGAAAAGGTCATTTTGCAAGGTGGTGTAATTGACGAGGTTGGTTGTCCCTCCTGCGTGACCATGGACAAAGCCTCCATGACTCGTTCTATAGTCCAACACTAGTCACAAGGTATATCCAATATAATCTTAGTCGGGAGCAAAGTCCTGGTGTGTTTAGCATGTTTAAACATCTGGACGAGGTTGGCCCTCAAAATGTGAAAGCGTTAATGAAGGTTTGCCTGTGATAAAAAAAAAATAAAGACAAATAGAAATCACTAAAAAACAGACTGGAAGAGAATATTTCTCTCTAATCTGTTCTAATGTATTTAGAGGCAACAGTGGACAAAGGACACAAACCACATACTTGAGTTAAAGAAAAGATAATGTGCTCCCCTTAAACTTTCGCTTGAGTAAAAGAACAAAAGTATTTGTCTTCAAATGTACTTAAGTATCCACATTTCTATGATTTATTGTGGCTTTAATGTTCCTATTATCATTTTCATTACAACACTCTTTACTTAATCAACTCAGGTTACGTGAAAGACTCTGATTTTACTCTTCACACACTGATCTAATAATAGATTGATATTAATGAGTCACACACTGATTGATATCTATTAAAATGATCATGAGCTCAAAACCTTTTCAAGTAAAAACTAAAAAGAATCGTGTAAATGAGGCCACAGGTGTTGTGGCGAGTTCGAGTCAAGAGTTCCTTTTATCATTTTTTACTCTTAAAATGTTCTGCTTGCTGTTGAACTGTATGTTGGTGATAAGTAGATCCCATCAAGCACCAATCAAGTTTAAAACAGAGCTCGATCCTGATTGGTGGCTTGCTGTGTGTTTGACCAGTTAAGTTTTTATCCATAAATAAATCGAAAGGAATGACTGATTTCACAAAAATGTAGTAAATGTAAAAATTAAGGCTGCAACTAAGAATTATTTCGATAATTGATAAATTTTTATACATTTTTTATAATTTTTTTTAATCCGATTAATTGATCGATTTTTTAATCGATTTTTCTAATTAGATGTTTTGCTTATAATAACTATATAAAACCCTAACTCAGTAAATTTATGTATAAATGTGTACTTTAAAATATGCAAAAAGTCCATATTGAGTTTAACTATCCTTAGTTTTGACATTTTATAAAGCCTATAGTGCTGTCGACAACGAATTTCATTATTAATTATTATATATTTTATCTAATAGTTTTAGCTGCCCTGGTAAAAAGTAAGATATTTGACTTTAAAATGTAGTGAAGTTAAAGTTAAAGTCCAAACAGAAATACTTCAGTACAGTACATATACGCTAAAAAAATACTTAAGTACAGTAACGAATTACATTTACTATATTACCTTCCACCACTGTCTAAAACAAAGGTATTTTGCCAACAAAGTTAATTGGACAGGGGTGCATCACCTCTAACATACCAAATATGGCTAATGGAGGCCTTCCTAATCGAATTAACTAGGTGTGTATAGCAGGATTTGTAGCTTAGTGTGATTCTGAGACATCGGATACACACGATGATAATTATACAACATTTTTAAACCTAACGTGATCAAACTTGCTGCTATATTCATAAGCATGCATATGCAGGAATTTGCAAATATAACAAGTTTTTATGCAAATGGTACAATCGAATCAAACATCCGAGACATGGCACACTATAAAGCTTCATTTTATATCGTTGATATTCAAGACTGTCAAGTAAAATGTGCTCTAAAATACAGCTGATGTAAATCAGCTCATAAAAACATTATATCATAAAAAAAAACCTGACTCTTGGGTCAGGTGTTTTGTGAACCGGACAAAAAGCTAATACTTGTTTTTGATTTTACAAGAGTTCATAAAACACCATTAGAACAACCATCAATAATCAATTACACTGAACTGTAAAACAAATTACAGTGTTACAATGGATTCAAATACTAATATTATACTTATACAGTATGAAGAGGTGGGAGCTTAGTGGTTAAGGCATTTGAAATCAAAGGTCGTGAGTTCAAATCCCAGCCACACCAAGCTGCTGCTCATGGGCCCCTGAGCAAAGGATCGTAACCACATAGCTGCTCAGGTGTATGAATAAGATACGTCATTCGCTCTGGATAGAGGTTTCTGCCAAATGCCTTAAATGTAAATATAATATTTATAAAATCAGGGCAGGTCTCAGTTATGTCTCATCCACAATCTGAGGGAAGTATTTCTTTATTGGATGTTACAAATTCTACTGTTAACAATTTATAATGCATTATAAGCATTGCACTAAGGTTTAGTACATTTCCCTAAGTAATTGTAACAACTGGGGCAAGGAAAAACTCCCTTAGGTGAATGAGGAAGAAACCTTGAGAGGAACCAGACTCAAAAGGGAACCCATCCTCATTCGCGTGATATTAAGAGTGTGATTATAAATCTTAAAACAATATAAAACACCACAACTAACATGAGCACCGGAGTGTGTGATTATGAGCAATGTCCTTTCTACAGTCTTATTTAGTCAGTTGACGTTGTGGAACCAGGAGCTACTGAGCAACTCATAAAATAGCTCATCATTTGGGATCATCACAGATCCAGCACCATTTTTCCACATTTAGTCCCCATTTGCTGTTAAAAAAACCCACTCTTCTGGGAAAATGTTCCACCAGATTTTAGATTGGGCTTGTGGAGATTTAGGTCAGATTCATTTAGCCACACAGGTGTTAGTAAAGTCAGGTACTAATGTACTGTAGGTGAGGTGAGGAGGCCTGGGATGGTCAGTGTTCCAATTCCTCCCACAGGGTTTAGGATCTTTTTTCATTACAAACCAGTGACATGCTTCAATCAGAGCTCCAAAAACAAAACGCACCAGACACGGATTGATTAAATTTGCAGGAAATGTGAAGCGTGAAGAAATTTAACATTACCACCACAAAAACAATGCTTGGAATATTTTAAATAATGGGAAATAATACTTTCAAAATAAAGGGAAAATGGGTTTAGTGTTATAGAGGTTTGTAGTGTTATATAACACATAATAAGTGTCCTGAAATTCGACATATAGCCCTCATATTCTGTATATACTGTATAGCTTTTAAAGAATGTTTATATACTATATATGTATGTACTATATATATATATATATATATATATATATATATATATATATATATATATATATATATAAATGTATTGGACATAACAATGCATGCAATTATTCAAATTTTCACAATAAAAGAACTCAAAATATATGATGTTAAAAGACGGTCAATAAATCAATTAAAAGTTTATTTATATAGCACCTTTTATTACCAGATGTTAACAAAGTGCTTCACAATAAAAAGTACTAATAAAATAAAAAAAGCATTCACAACCAAGTACCAGTCAAAAAACACAAAAGAAAATAGTTGAAACTTAACAATACCTTTAGAAATGAAAATCTAAAGAATAAAAATGAGTTTTAAACAAAGATTTAAAAGATCCGGGCATAAATTATAAAGATACACAAATATATATTTTCCTGTCTTCAACAACGGTTTTAAGACAGTCTAGCAATATGGATTCTTTTGCGTTTTATTTACAGTAAATGGGGTCTAACAAATGTAAACTATTTAATTTTAATTCAATTCAGTTAATTTTTTATTTGTATAGCACTTTTAACAACTAACATTGTCTTAAAGTAGCTTTTCATAGATACCCATTCTCATCTGGGTGGCCCTGGAAGTTCACCAAAGTTCCATTTATTAAATTTAAGTGAATTAATTGAATTTTTTAATCAATCAATCAGTTGAATCAATATAATAAAAAGTGCATTGCAGTAATTTGATTTGTGTTATTTATATATATATATATATATATATATATATATATATATATATATATATATATATATATATATACCGTATTTTCCGGACTATAAGCTTTTTTCCCACGCTTTAAACTCCGCAGCTTAAACAACTAAGCGGCTAATGGATTTTTCCTGGGTTTTTCCCGGTTTCACAAACTTCAAGACAAAAAACTGAGCTCCATAACATTAGACCAATGAAATTGCAGAATGGGTTCAGGTGAACCAATGAAACTCTTTATATTAAATCAGATGCGCTCCCACTGAATCGGGCCGCACCACATCATAAATATGGATGAGGTTCCTCTGACGTTTACCTGCCGCTCACTCGGACTGTCTACAGGAAATGCGAATCATTCGTCACGCTAAAAACAACCGGGCATGAAAAACACACTTCACCTGTGTTCTGAGCTGCACGGCATCGGGAGAAAAGCTTCACCGATGGTGATTTTTAAACGCACGACGATGCCAAAAGAAAAACGAGAGAGAAATAGTTGTGAAAGGAAGGAGGAAGACAGTGACCAATGACTTTCTTGGTAGGCTACTGTTTAGATACAAGCCGTGTAACAGAAACTGTTTTTCGTTAAAGCCTGTGTAAAGTTCATTAGTTTCAGTGTAGACGGCTTATAGACAGGTGCGGCTTATTTATGTTCAAAATAAAAATCTTTGTCAAATTCAGTGGGTGCGGCTTATATTTTGGTGCGCTTAATAGTCAGAAAATTATGGTGTATGTATATATATATATATATATATATATATATATAATTTTTATTTATGCAGGGATTTTATTTAAAACTGTCTTCAAAAATGGTAACAATAATAAACGGCATTAATAAAAAAACGGCAAGTAATTTTATGTTTTGCAATTCTTCCCCAATCTGTGTCGAAATTAAACCGAACCGTGTCTTATGTACCGAGATACCTACTAAACCGTGGATTTTGTGTATCGTTACACTCCTAATACATATCTTGACTTAATAGACAAACATTACAACTTTAATATTAACTCTGAAATTAAATGGAAACCTGTGTAGCAAAGCCAAAACAGGGGTTATATCTTCTCACCTACATGTATTAGTCGAAAAGAGGAGCAGCAGCATTTGGGACCAACTATAACCTGTTCAGGGAGGATCAGTTGGCAGACCAATGTACAACGCATTACAATAATCTAACCCTAGATCTGAAAAAGATTTTTAAAAAAGCCTTCACTCTGGGAAGTAATGAGTTGAAGTGTTTTATAACCGAGTTTAACCCACCTGGCATACAAAGCTTAAAATGAACCAATACAGAGAATGAGTCATGTGTTAGATCACACATAGATTAAAATTAAAAACTGAAGTAAAAATGAAAATACATTTTCATTCCGCACTACAAAAAACCCCCCCGAAAATTCTTGAATGATTGTGTTTATGGACAACGAGTGAGAGATCTACAGAATGGGGGAAGAGCAAATCTCCGAAGCTGAACATCTGTCTACAGCCGAGGTGTTCAAGTCTGGATCTGTTTCAGGCACGACGGCAGTGACATCAGCAGCGTGAGGAATCCAGAGTCTCTTCCCCCCACCGGCTGATTTACAACGCACCAGTCCATTCATCAGAGCTGCTAAAGGGCACTGGCCAAGCTATGCTTAGCAGGCTGACTAACCCCCTTATTACTGCTTTACCCCCAACAAAACACATGCATTCAACCACAGGAGACGCGACACTAGTAGGAAGTGAAGGAGCATTCCTTCCTGACACCTTGACTAAAAAAAGTGTGTCATGTACGCCGCTATGGGACAGTCGGGGGGGTTAAACAGGAGGATGCTTTTCCTCAAGGGGATGACAGGATAAGCCACAACTACTGTATATAATAATTGGTTGTTGATGACTTGGGCTGAAGGAGACTTGTTTGCTGATCACATATCCTCCTAGTATATAGTAGGCAGCCGTTGTTTTCTCTATAAAGAGCCGTAAAGAGCGTTTGTAATTAAAGAAAAGGGCTGTAAGTGTGTATGAAGTGTTTAATCCGAAGAGCCAGGAAAAGCTCAAGTCATTATACTATGGCACTCTTTGTATTCTGATTGGTCAGAACATTTTACTCGTACATTTCTGACATTTGGCAGATGTCCTTATCAAGATCGACTTACATTTATCTCATTCATACTACTGAGCAGCTACGGGTTTAAGGGGCCTTGCTCAGGGGCCCAAAAACGGCAGCTTGGCGTGGCTGAGATTCGAAATCACAACCATTGGATTCAAATGACTTAACCACTTATTTAGGATAAATGAGCTGATTATTTATTTATTTATTTATTTATTTATTTATATGCTTATTCTTTTCCAGAGTGACTTGAAAGACATGTATCTCATTCATACAACTGAGCAGTTAAGGGCCTTCCTCAAGAGCCCCGGGAGTGGCAGCTTGATGGTGCTGGGATTTGAACTTGTGACCTTCCGAGTCCGCAATGCCTTAACTGCTGAGCTACAGAAGGTTTTAATTCATTTCCTTTATCGTCATTGACAATATATACATTAATATAGTGACTTTGTCGGTATGAAGACGTTAATTTCATATGTTTTATATAACGTTTATGGAAGGAGTCTCCAGTGGCGGAGCTTTTCACGTTTTGCTTTCGGGTTTCTCAGTAACACGATGAAATTTGAAATATAAACTCATGAGACAACCCATTACTTTTATGAATTGCTAAAGGACTGATTTCATGTATTTGTTCAGGAACTAAAAAAACTTTCATTGCCGTTACAATAGTTTTCAAGTCACTTAAGTGTCTATAACTTATCTTTTTGAGCAACTATGGATCTTTCCAAAGATACCTCATTTGTGTAAGTTTCATAATGTTGTCAGGAACTGTGACTTTTTAAATAAAGTAGGTAATTTTCAGCTGAGTTTCCGAAGGTGGGGGTTAACAAAAAGAACTGCAAGAAAATAAATGTTTTTTGTTATAGCATAAGCGATAACAGTAAGCTGAACCTGCCTTATAGGTGATCCAACCTGTTAAATGTAACTAAAAATGGATAAAAAGTTGTCATGTCATTCAAAATCTTCTCAGTAATATTACTGTGGTAGATCAGAAATAAAATACAGCATTGAATTTATTTTTTGTGTTTTATTTAAGAGACAGGAAGTCGATTCTAGATTGTTTTCCTCCAACAGCACACCTGAAAGTGTTTTAATCTTTATACTGTATATCGAGGTTGAGCCGAAAGAAATTAGTAAAGAAGAACTGGAGCGAGATCTCATGAAAGATCTCAGAAAGATCTCTTGTAAATTAGTACAAATCTGAACGGAAGACGACACAGGATGTTTTCACGTTTTTCTACCAACGTAGCCCTGAGCGTAGTTTACCTGTCAGAAATTGTCACGTGAATTCTTACGAATTCGCAAATGTATGATCTTCTGCGGACAGAAACAGCTGTGAGGATCATTAAAAAGCAAACGCGAGAGGTCACAAGGGGCATTTTGGAGAGTTGTGGATCTTTCTGCAGTCCAAAAGCTGAAACTCTACTAAGAAAAAAAAAATGCAGATTCATGGATTCTCAGTTTTTCTCTGCATCCTTTAGGGGACAGAATGTCATGTCACAGATAAAGAAGCATGAAAGATGAGAGAACGAGATAAAGAAGAAGAGTGGAGACGAGTAGAAAACGAGGGAAACATTTTTATCTGTTCTCCATTCTTGCCTTTTTTTTTTTTTGTCTACCTCTGATATAGCAAATGTGAGAAAGGGCCAGCTGGCCAGGTCTTATCAAGCATGTACACACATGCACCAAAATACAAAACTCACACGTACACACATTGCCGTGGAACTGAGAGGATAACACACCTCAGGGCTTTCACCTTCAGAAGTTGATAAGCAGGCAAGGCCAGAAGCAAGGTCACACACTCACACCCCTGAACTGTCCCTCATGCATGTGTGTGTGTGTGTGTGTGTGTGTGTGTGTTTGTGTGTGTTTGTGTGTGTGAGTTTAGTATTTGACTGTATGTTTGTGACTAACCCTCTTACCTCCATTATTTAATTAAAAAACGACCTGACCTCAATGTTACGGTGTTTCCACAACAAACACAGTGAGCACCAGGAAGACTTTCCCTTTCCAAAGGAAATAAAGTGCTAAGATCCTTTTCCGTAGGAAACCCCAGTTTACGACTGATTAGATCGTCTCAGTTCACCTCTTCCCCTACAGCCCCTCTTTCTAAATCCGTCGTGAAAGAGGGCCTCTTTATTCACGGCTGCAGAAAAGCAATGGAAAGATCAGCCAAAAAACAGAAACAGGGGATGCCACTGCAACAAGATCATCAGGAATCTCATTTAACACACGTCACCGCAAAAAGACAGTTCATTCTGTTCCTCCGTTACCTTTCGGAATAACTATGAACGTATCGATTACGCGTCTCTGAGATAATGACGATTCTCTTTCACCTGCTAGTAAGAATCATTGTGAAGTAATGATATGCAAAATAATCATATGAAGCGAATTGTGAGCTCATGAATATGCATTTTTGTATTGCATTAATGCTTAAAAAAATAACTTAATAACATAATTAGGATCTGTGTAGTGTGTGAATAAGTGTGTTCTCATCACTTTCTCATTTTTATTTCTGTTATAATTGAAAAATAAATGATAAAGTTTCAAAACTAGATGATTTTAACTCTATTTTAATAGTAAAAAATTATTTGAAAATAATTCCCTCAGTGCTGGAATCCAGTTTATTCCAGAATCCCATTGAAATATAAAGAAAGCTTCTCTGACACAAACTTCTACCCTTGTTGAAAAGCCAGAAGTCCAATCTCAGCTTACCTGCTGTTCAGTCCCTGTCTGATAATCCAGTAAGGGTCATAGTGAAGGAGGTGAAGCATTCAGGTGAACACACACCAGTGTATCTCCCCGCGTTCTGTGTGTGTGTGGTGTGTATGAGTATGAGTGTGTTCCTCTGTGTGGGAGGGACTGAAGGCAGCGAGTTAGAGTGCTATCATCACAGATTCCAGAGAATCGCCACAAGCAACGCAAGGCTTCAGCATGCACTGACGAAGCCAAGAGGAGGAGGAGTGCAAAGCCTGCCAAGGAGTGTGTAAATGTGTGTGTATGATGAGGAAGAGGAGGGGCCATGTGTTCATGAGAGAGAAGAAGAGAAAAATAGAGAGATACTATTGTGTAAATAAGCACTTTGGTATATTTGGATGTAAATGCAGCACTGGAGATGGGAACCGGTGTGCAGTGAGCGACATCCAGGTTGACCAGGTTCTGATCAGTGGGATTCGAACGTGGGTTCTCACATATCCAAATCCATTGTATTGTTTTGTTTTACAGTTTTTCTCAGTTGCTTTGGAGAATTTCTCGAATCATCCTTAATATTTGCAAACCAGTGAATGCATTTCTGAAAATAGTTTGTACAAACAGCACAAAACTTCAGATTCCATGCAAAAAGCCTGAACTTTTCTCAAAATCCTTAGTTCATCTGTCGAAAGTAAGCATTTGTGTCAATGAACACCTCATTCCCATCAGAATGACACGTCCTTTTCATTCTTACAGTTTTTCTCAGTTGCTTGGGAACGTTTCTTAGATCAGAAATGAAATTCTCAAAACCACTTATTACATTTTTTTGTACATTCATTTAAATGATTGTGTACAAGTGTCTGCTGTTTCCTACATTATCAATTGTTTCTGTCATGTTGACCAAAATATATTATACTGATTCTCACGTGACTCGTTTTAACCCCCAAAACATCTCGGCAGTGGTTCATTGCATAAGTCACTGAATGCAAATTGGTTAAACCAGTTGTCTTAATGTGTGAAGCTTACATTTTTATTACAATTTTTCTCAGCTGCTTTGGAGCGTTTCTCAAATCATCCTTAATATTTGCAAACCAGTAAAGTGCATTTCTTAAAACAATTTTTACAAACAGAACATTGGATTTTTTGCAAAAGCCTGAACTTTTCTTAAAATCCCCAGTTCATCTCTCAAAAGTAAATATTTGTGTCGATGAACATCTCATTACCTTCAGAATGAAAAGTCCCTTCGTCATTGTTCATAAACACGATCATCAAAATGTTTAGTCGTGTTCTCAGTATGATGCACAGTTTCCGGATTTCTTGATATAAACTACGGTTTAGATCACAGTGACTAAAAATGCACAAAATTTAAAGTTCGTCTGTTTGGCATCTATGAATTTCAGCAGCACAAATTCATTTATCTGATTGGATATTTGATTTATATTGATCGCAAGACACCTGACAGGATTCACACTTTTACTGTACTGGTGTTCGTTCGTTTCTTTTACATCAGGGATAAACACAAATACATTTAAATATAAGTGAACTTTGATTCTTATATCCTGTAAAGCTGCTTTGAGACAAAGTCCATTGTAAAAAGTGCTATAGAAATAAAATTGAATTGAACTAAATTTAGTGGTGTAGTAGGGTAGTAAGGTGATAGCTTCTGATCAGGATGTCATGAGTTCAAATCCCAGCATGACCAAGCTGCCACTACTGGGCCACTGCTGGCCCTCAAGTGTGCAGTTGTTTGAATGAGATTAAATATAAATCTCTCTGGATAAGAGACCAGCATCTGTAAAATGGCATAAATGTAAAAGTAAAATGTAAATTCAAATCTTATCCCAGGAACGCTAGGTTTGAAGCAGGGAATACACCTTGGATGATCCCCTGGTTGACCAGGAACACATGCATTCACATGCAGGGGCAATTAAACCCAGTGGTGGACAAAGTAAATGTAATTCATTTAGCTTTTTCACGTTTCTGTACTTTACTTAATTATTTTCATTTGGTAGGACTTTTACTTTAACTTCATTACATTTTAAAGTCAAAGGTTCCCTGGTGGTCTAGTGGTTAGGATGCGGCGCTCTCACCCCTGCGGCCCGGGTTCAATCCCTGGTCAGGGAACCAACCCCAGCCATTAGGGTTGCACAAGCCAGTGCACTCTTAGTGCCGGTCCCAAGCCTGGATAAATGGGGAGGGTTGTGTTAGGAAGGGCATCCAGCGTAAAAACATGTGCAAAATCAAACATGCGGATCATACTACTGTGGCGACCCCTAATGGGAGAAGCCTAAAGAAATTTACATTTTAAAGTCAAATATCTTAACTTTTTTACTCAGCTACATTTTACGAAATCAGTTGTTCCTTTTTATTTATGAGGATAAAAACGTAACTGTTTAAACACACAGCGAGTCACCAATCAGGGTCGAGCGCACGCTCTGATTTAAACCTGTTTTTCAACATCAAGCCCGAACATTTAGCGAGGAATATATGATGGAAGAAACTCCAGACTCGAACTCGCCACAACACCTGTAGCATTATTTGCGGGAGTTTTTTGTAGTAGTTGAAAACGTTTTGGGCTCCTAATCATTGTAATAGATATTAATTAGTGTTTGATTTATTAATATCATTCTATTAATATATTGTTGCGCTGAGAGTCACATTAAAGTCTTTTCACATAAACTGAGTTAATTAAGCAAAGAGTCTTGTGATAAAAATGATAGTAGGAAAATTATAGCCATAATAAATCATAGATCTTTGGATACTTAAGTACATTTGAAGGCAACATACTTTTGTACTTAAACTCAAGTGAAAGTTTATAGGGACACTTTTACTTTTACTGGAGTCACATTTGACCAAATCTCTACTCTATGGACTGTGTACTGCCATGTTTTGGGATATAGGAAGAAACCAGAGAACCTGAGAGAAAACCACAACCATACCACAATGATGTCGCTTTCTTAATTCAATTCAATTCATTTTTATTTGAAGAGCGCTTTCAACAATAATGCTTATACGTTTTGTTTATTTTATATTTTAGGGTTGTTCCTAATGAGCGAGCCAGTGACGACTGTGGCAAGGAGATAGTATAAGGAAGAAATCTTGAGAGGAACCAGACTCAACCCGTCCTCTTTTGGGTGGTCCATTTATTCATCAATTCTGACTGGTCAGAAATTGGTGATTACGTCTCAGCTCTAATTCTATTACATAAGCTTACAGATTCTAATACAGTGTTTTTTATTTATTTGTTATGATGTTATGCGCGGGTTTCTATAATGAACACTCAACGTAAACCGGATTAATACGGATTGATTCGGATGTTTTGCAGGAGCTTTGATTGACATCAAAAACAAGAGCAACATGTTCAAACACAAAGCCTTCGCTTTTGCTTTCAAAGCCTCTGGACAGGAAACTGACAACGCAATCATGACTCTTCAAATCTAAAACAAACAAACCAAAATTCAGGGGAAAAGAGGTTTAACAAACAATCCTACGCAGTCATAGTGTGAGCAGGAAAATCTGAACTAATGAAGGGTGTCTCCGGAAAAAAAGATGTCTGTTAGTAAATATTCTTGTCATCCTGATATTTCTTGGTAAAAAAAATGAAAGTAAGATGTTTAACATTATTAAGTAGTGAAGTAAGGTTTCCTAAAATAAAAACATTTGTCATCATCTTTTTCTTTTTTCAGCTGCTTCCTTTAGGGGTCGCCACAGCGGCTCATCCATCTTCATATCACTCTGTCCTCTACATCTGTCTCTTTCAAGTCAACCATCTGCATGTCTTCCCTCACCACAACTATTATCCTCCTCCCCTACCTTCCTCTATTCCCCCTGCATGCCTGCTCCATCCTCATTTTTCTACAGATATACCTCATGTCCGTCCTCTGCACATGACCAAACCGTCTCTCACCTTGTCTCCAAAACGTCCTTCCTGCGAGGTCACTCTAATAAATTAATTTCTAATCCTGTCCATCTTCATCCCTCTCTATGAAAATTGGCGCATCTTCAACTCTGCCACCTTTAGCTCCGCCTTTTGTCTTTTATGCCATTTCCCAAAATGGAAATACTCTGATAATACACAGATGCACTATATCTACAAAAGTATTGTGACACCTGACTTTCCCAACCGTATGTGGTTAGTACCTATAAGTGTACCACAAATTTGGTGCCACACAATTGTATAGGATGCTGTATAGAAAAGGAAATTCTCGGATGGCCTGCTATACAGGACTAACCTTAACCATATTGACCATCTTTGGGATGAACTGGAACCCTGACTGCACTCCAGACCTCCTTACCTTTACCTACATCAGTACCCGACTTTACCAACAGCCTTGTGGCTGAATAATCTCACACAAATCTCCACAAACACACACCAAAATCTAGTGGAACATCTTCCTGGAAGAGTGGAGGTTATTATAAAAGCAAAAGAAGACTAAATGTGGAATGGGATGTTCAAACTTATGGTCAGGCATCAACAAACGTTTTATCCAATGTACTTATAGACATACTTAAAAATGTGTCCTTGCTGTGCAGCATTGCTTTCATCGTTGGAGAGGTTGGGCTTGGCAGATGTACTGTCAGTTGAAAATAAGGGAGTCATCTATTAATTAGCTACGATTATTTATTTATAACTTGTTTTAATCTGGGAAACTTTGCCATCTGTAATTGACTAGTAAATAAATATAAGTTTAATAAATGCAAGGAAACATTTTACATTTACATTTGCGACATTTGGCCGACGCCCATATCCAGAGCGACGTACAAAAGCATTCTCCAAAAAAACCATTTGATCATTATCTTTATAATTAAGTAATCATGTAAATAAGACAAATGTCTTGGTTGTATTTCTTTGAAGGAAGTAAGGTACATTTTCACAATGTTGCAATCTGTTTTTAATTTGTTTTTTTCAGCACCATATTGCTTACTACTGGACCTAAAGAATCTATATCTGTACATTTATAAAAAAAAATTATCCCTTATTCTAACTTTGTACCTTTAGATAACTGGTGCTCAAGGGGGCCTGTTTCAACAAAATCATAATGTAATAATCATGTTTCAGTATATACATTGCTCAATACTAATGAGCAAATACAAAGTATTTTGTGTTTTATATCACTTACACTATGTGAACATGTTTTATATCACTTACACTGTTTAGTACTAAGACACCTGACATTTCCAGGTGTCCACAAACTTTTGGCAATATAGTGTATGTAACTTAGAGAAGCAGGAAAAATGTTAAAAATTTTATTATAGGCTAACTATTTGTCAATATGTACTAATAACACATTTATGAAACACATTTACATAAAATCTGGGTGATAATGAATTAAATATGTGGTCTGGTTACTTTGAAACATGTATCAACCTCGCCTATTTTTGCAGGTGTCATGCAATATGTGAGCGAAACAAATGACCCTGATTTCCTCAGAATAAAGACTAATCAGTTGATATGCCGAGGCATCAATATTAAGAATCGTCTTGACAACGTCTTTGCACAATTTATTAACAATGAAATAATTTCTCTTTAATTATATTTTTCTCTTAATTTCCTTATCTTACGTTTGTTTTATTGTTCCCCCTCTTATTTTTCACTTCCTTCTAAAGGTGTGGCTTTAATTATCCATATAAAAAAAACTTTATGTCTGTATATGGCTACCAAAGTACTTCATTGTTCTCTGGAAAATGAGGTGATACAGAGATTATATTAAAAGAGAAAACAAGTAACTGCAAACTGTAAGTAAACTGTAACTGTAAAAAAAAAAAAAAACAGAAGATGAAGTGGATGATATTTAGTTGCTCTCTGATGGAAATCCAGCTGTATTTTTATTCTAACTTTGTTCCTCCTACAGCATCCAGAAGATGAATCGCTCCTCTTCTACAGAAGATAAAGAGACACATTCATACAGTGCTGTGAGGTGTTCAGTTTTCTGCCCTGCTGCTGTTCTAATGAAGTCTGGTTTCTTTCATGAACTGCTTGGAACAGCACCGAACTCAACATCTTACCCAGGCTGAGTCAAGGGGGGTCTAAACTTTTCCTGGCAAAATGACCATTAGCATGATAAAAGGTTTTTTACTGATTTTACACTGATTGCAATCTTCCTTAATTTCGTGCTTTGAATTTGAAGTGTAAATATTATAATTGTAATCAATCCTTCTTCTCCCTTCCTCCCTCAGACGCTCATGTTTCCACTCAGATCTCAGCGTGTCTGGCAGACGTCTCATCGAGGATGGCGGCTCAACAACTGATACTTAAACCCAGCACAACAGAACGGCTGTTCATCCTAGGGAATCAGGATCGTGTGATCTTCTTAAATGCTCAGCTTCTCACTTCTCACCGTCGGGCACCGCAATGCAAACTTGGAGTAACCATGGATGATAAACTGTCCTTGTTCTTTTACTCAGATGGATTAATACAGATTTTTTTCTGTACAACAACAGAAGTATAAACTGATCAGGCATAACACTATGACCACCTGCTTAATATTGTGTTGGTCCCCTTTTGCTGCAAAAACAGTCCTGATCCATCGAACAATAACAGCATCAACTTGTTCAGTAGTTTGAGCTACAGGAGCTCATCTGATGGATCGGACCACACTGACAAGCCTTCACTCCTCACGTGCATCAATGAGCCTCGGCCTCTCATGACCCTGTCGCCGGTTCACCACTCTTCCTTCCTTGGAGCACTTTTGATAGATACTGACCACTGAAGACCGAGAACATCCCACAAGGGCTGAAGTTTTGGAGATGCCCTGACCCAGTTGTCTAGACATCACAATTTGGCCCTTACTCGCCCTTTTTTCCTGCTTTTAACACATCAACATTGAGGAGAAAATGTTCAGTTGCTGCCTAATAAATCCCACCCACTAACAGGTGCCATGATGAAGAGATAATTAGTAATATTCACTTCACCTCTTATAATGTTATAACACCATAATATTATGCCTGGTGTATATTTGACTTTATTTCATTAAATATATCTTCACTTGCATCCACTCCTGCTTCCTGATTCCTCACTATGATTCTAACATGTGAGCTATCACATTTCAATGATTTGGAGCGTCAAGCTAATTTTAATATTATACAAATATTATCTGAGTAAATACAAAATGTCGTTTTAAAATGGTAATTTAAATCAATTAATTCAATTAATAAATTAATGTATTAAATTATTAAATTATTTATTTAAGAGAAAAAAGCTGTCCAATTACTTTTTTTCACATAGGACCAGCCAGGCTTCCTTTCTTCCTTCCTTCCTTTACATATATATATATATATATATATATATATATATATATATATATATATATATATATATATATATATATAGAGAGAGAGAGAGAGAGAGAGAGAGAGAGAGAGAGAGATGGGAAAGAGCCAAGGAAGAGCACCACAGTCCCATTATTTGCTTTGAGAATGTTGATGGAGAAGTATAGAGAAGGTCAGAAGGAGTTGCATTGTGTGTTGTGGTATTGTATGAGGAAGTCAGGTGTGTCAGAGAAGTATGTGAGGGTGTTGCAGGACATGTATGAGGACAGTGTGACAGCAGTAAAATGTGCAATAGGAAAGACAGACTGGTTTAGGAAGGAGGTTGGACTGCATCATGGATCGGCTCTAAGCCCTTTCCTGTTTGATAGCAGAAGTGATTTGTGGTTTATGGATGTGGTGAGGGAAGACAGGTAGGTAGACAGTTTGAAAGAGGCAGATGTAGAGGACAGGGGGGTATGGAGATTGATGATCCGCTGTAGCGACCCCTAATGGGAGCAGCTGAAAGAAGAAGATACATAGTATACATAATTACTTATAATGAATTATTTTACCAATTCATGAATGCACTTTTACACACACCTACAAAGGGCCAAAAATCATCATCATTTCATCATCATTTCATCAAATCATTTTTCAAAAAAAATTAATGCGAAATTTATAAAACGTATTATATTAAATAATTGTTGCTGCTCATTTATGATTTCATAACATTTATAAATAAATAAACAGAAGCATTAACAGAAAGTTTCCTAGTCCAGTCAATCTTACAGTACTATTAAAACGTAGAAATCACATTTATAGTACAATAGATTTCAGTAACTAATACAGCTCATTAAATCTATAAGCAATATAAACATATGCTAGTAATATCAGTGACCTCTAATAAGAAACAGAAAGCTGAGCTTCATTTTTCTAATTGTTTTCCAAAATGGGTTAATTCCAATTCCGAATTGCTTATATTCTCAACATATAATTTTATGTAAATTTCAAAAGAAGTGTAACAAAAATTGTGCATTTAATGTTGATAAATGAAAAAAGAAAATCTGTTCCAGATGCAATTTTCTTCTTTTTTTCTCTTTTTATATATAATTTGGCCCTTGAGACAATTTGGGCATCTCTGACACAGCGTTCCCTTTCAGGAACTCAAGCTGCGTCGCAGCGATTTGGGAAAAAGGTTTACGGACTTGGAAGCCCTCCTCGAGCACCCTCCCTAGAAGGTTCCTTTGAGGAGGGATCTCCTCTCTCAAGCAGGAGGCACAATAGTACTACCCCTCCTAGAGTTGTGGAGGCTGTGGCTGTGGCCCCTGAGGGGGCACAGCTCAGAGGTTCCGGCCTCTCCACTGAGGTGGTAAAGACCCTTCTCCATTCCAGAGCTCTCTCCATAAGGAGGTTGAAGGCCTGAGATGGCCCCTGTTTAATGGTGTGAGAATCACCATTTGGATCCAGTTCACTGCCCGATTGGTTCAGTGCTGGAATTCCTCCAGGAGCAGTACACCAAAGTAATGGCTCTGTCCACCATTAAAGTCTACGCGTCTGCCATTTCGGCATATCATTTGGGCAATCACTGGGCAGAGACCCTCTGGTGGCATGTTTTTCTAAGTCACCCGGAGGCTGAGACCTCCAGTGCGACCTAGAGTGCCTGGGTAGGACCTGGCCATTGTGCTGGAGGCTTTATCTGAACCCCCATCGAGTCATTGGCCAAGGGTTCTTGGAGGCACCTCACAGTTAAGACTGTGTTTCTCTATAGGCCCTCTCAGTGACCCCCACGTCTAGAGTTAACTCCAAGTATGTTCAATGCCTTCTTGTACCCCAGAACGGGGTACATTCCCAAGGTGCCCTTGGTCACTCTCAGGCATTCAGGCTTCAGGCATTCTATTCTCCTCCGTTTCAGGCCCCCAACCAGGAGAAGCCGATGCAAGCACTGGACACTTACATCCACAGGATGAGTCCGTGAAGAAAGTCAGAACAACTGCTCTTCTGCTACGGCCTTCTGAGAAGAGGCCTCCCTGCGAACAAGCAGACTGAACAGGTGGATTATCACAGCATCTCGTTTCCTTAGGAAACTAGGGTTACCTACATAACTAGAGACGTTTTCATTGATCACTACTGTTACTTATCTTACTTCAGATACTTCTAACTGTTACTTCATTCAAAAGCAAATGCTTTTACTTAAGTAAAAATGTAAAATAAGTACTTTTACTGGACTCGTATCTATGTGCATGTTTAATTACAGCAATGGTGCACCACTAGCACAAACAGACACCTTTGAAGCTGATCATTTGGGATGTTTGTGATCCGAATTCCGAATGGTATGCAGTAGTTTGGCTGGATTTCTTTTCAGCCCAGGCTGTCTGTCATCGAGAGGCAAGAACATGAATGATGACCTACTTACTCAAGAATCCATTTTTTAAAATACCTTCAAGCGTAGGAACTAGTAAACAGACTAAGTACATATTGTCCAATCAGAGTGCACTTTACACAGAAGGACAGATTGCATGAAAGAAGGAAAAAACAGGTCTTTATAGTCACCTATAGGCAAAACCAGCACAGTGAAATGATCTGCTTCTTTGTGCACGATGTATATAAGAAGTTAGAGCCAAAGTAGAGGTCAGGTTATACAGCACTCGTGGCTATATTTATTTAATGATGTATATCAGCACTTGGTGGAAAAGTCTACCAAAACTGGAGCTGCAGGGCTTCACAGCACATTTCTTTTAATGAAAATATTAATTCAGCAATAGGAATGTGTCTTTAATTTCCTATCCGGCTGTTCGAGAGTATTAAGTAGATTTTTGAGCTGGATTCCACTGGGTCTGGGGCATTTTCCTGTCATTTTAAACTGAGCTTCAGTCATTTTATTCTTAAGCATATTTGGGATTTTATTTAAAAGCAAATTAATACTGAATGTTGTATTGAAGAAATTTTGGTACAGTATAATGTGTTTGATGAATAGGATACCTTTATTTTTTGCCCATAACCATACTACCAAGGAAAGTGGGAGCTCACTGGTTAGGACATAAGGTCATAAGTTCATAAGGTCATAAGTTCAATTCCCAACACTACTGCCACCAGTAGAGCAACATCATTAACCCCTACTATTCAGTTATCAGGGTTTCTGCAGGTTTTATAAAGTAAAATTTAAGACGTTTTAAAGTAATACCACTAAGAATGAAATTTAAGACTTACAGTACATCACAACATCAAAAACACATTTCCTCATAGCTGAAAAATAAAATCCATTTTACGCTTGTGGTACAATCTAAGAGAGATTCATGCCAATAACAGAAAGCTGATTGGCTGTTGCATGTTTTCTCATTTGTAGTGGTAATACGGTGAATTATATTTGGACTAGCAAAAGAAAGATTTACAACACCAAGGAAACAAACAAACCAAAAACAAAAAATTCTTAGAAATGTTTTAAAATAATTTAAGACCAAAATCCAAATCTTGGACTTTTTTTTTTCTTTTTTAAACCCACAAAAACCCTGGTTATGTAAATGAAATAATTGTAAGCCGCTCAGAATTTGTTCACTAAACACACTTCACTGCATTTATAGGTCACTATATACAAACCATCCATAGAAAGTTATTCAATTAACCAAAAGACTCACTTTAATGGGCTTCATGTAGGTCCTAAATGTCATTCTTAACAGAATCTGAACTCAATACACTCAGCGCCAGGCTTTATTTGTGTTGTGTAATTGATAGGAATCAGGCTGCATGCCCTGGTGTACTGAATAACAGATTGATTGACACTCTCAGGACTGAGCCAGGGGGCAGGAGTTCCTGCCAAGTCAAAATGCCAAACAAGATGTGCATGCCACAGCCGGGACCCGGAACTGCCGTGCACACTGAGAAATTTTATAATATCTTATCATATCCTTCAACCAAACATGCAATAAGACAGACAATCAGTCAATGATGTCTAACGTTGTTAGGTTTTTTTATGCAGGATATCAGATTGGAAGTGGAAACAAAAACGTGGTTGATTGAATGATGTATTTAAACTACACAAAATCAATCAAGTCGATACTCAACTCAAAAGTGTTCCAAATCTGTCAAATAAAAACCCACATGAGATTCACCTACTAGCCAAGACACTACTGCAATATTTAATCATATTGCACAACAATACAGTATATTAGATTATTAGTTTTAGGAATGTTTTTACTATTCAGTGGTGGACAGTAACGAAGTAAATGTAATTCGTTACAGTACTTAAGCAGCCTTTTCACATGTCTGTATTTTACTGAAGTACTTTTACTGTAACTTCACTACATTTTGAAGTCAAATATCTTAAATCTATTAACCAAAATAGCATGATGGCCAAGTGGCAAGGCGTCAGTCTTGTAAACCGAGTATTGCTGGTTCAATTCCTGTTCATGCCGGTTTGGTGTATCGTTCTGCCATGTTTACTTTCATCTTTACAAATTTCCCCACTCTGGAACGAATTAATGTATATCTTATCCTATCCATTTAGAGAGGAATAAATGATGACGAAACTCCAAACTCTGAAACGACGAGACTCGAACCTCGCTACAACACCCGTGGCCTTATTTGTCCAATTATGAAGTAGTTGAAAAGAAAGTTTTGGGCTCATGATAATTTTGATAGACATCAATCAGTGTTCGACTCATTAATATCATTCTATTAATAGATCAGTGTGCTGAGAGTCACATTAGAGTCTTTTTACATAAACTAACTCAATGTACTAGCCCAATGCACTGTATATTCACTTCCATTAAAGTGTTACATGACTAAACCTCCATTCTGTATCTCTTATTTTAAAGCTGGAACCATATGGGATTAAGTTCGAAAGTGATAAAGAATAAAACATTCATGAGGGTCATATAAATTATAAACAAAGGTATTAGAGAACTATAGAAATGAACAGACATATAACATTAGACTGTGCTATCGTATATATTTATGGCATTTGGCAGGCGCACTACTAATAAGTGACTTACAACTGAGAAGGTGAGAGCTAAGGACCTTGCTGAGGGGCCCAGCGGTGGCACCTTGGCGGTGCTGGGATTTGAACTTGTGACTTTCCAATCCCAGAAGAGTGGAAGTTATTAGAGGGGGAACTCGGGACTAAATGTATATTGGGCAGTGAGATGTTCAAAGAGCTTCTGGTCTTATAGTCATGTGTCCAAAAACATTTGTCCATACAGTGTATTTAAATATAATCAAGCAGAGTTATAGCAGAACATTTATCAGAAAATCACAATATAAGCTGAATTAAAAAAATGTCTGGAAAAGTTGTTTTTCTTTGACACACACACACACACACACACACACACACACACACACACACACACACACACACACACATCATCATCAGTAATGACACCACCTGAAGCACAGCTCATCTTGCTATGAGTAAACATGCTTACATTCCTCTATAAGGTACGGATCAGTGCCACTACTTGTTTCCTTTCGTGCCATGTTTCTAAGAAAAGCCATTCTCAAATTCAAACGGCAAACAAAGGAATGTTTCTCCACTGCCGTGAAGCGTTTTTTTTTTTTACATGTCAACCTACCACTCAATCGTTTAACTGTACTCTAATTATTCATCTTTTCTATCATCAATGTATCCTACATAAAATACATCTCAAATCAGTGCACTCGTTCATGACGAGGGTTTAAGAAAGAAAGAAAGTAAGAAAGAAAGAAAAGAAAGAAAGAAAGAAAGAAAGAAAGAAAGAAAGAAAGAAAGAAAGAAAGAAAGAAAGAAAGAAAGAAAGAAAGAAAGTTACTGGTAAAAAGTGCACAGCTTAATGCTGTAAATTCCTGCTTTATCTCACACAGGAGAAGGAAGGAAGGAAGGAAGGAAGGAAGGAAGGAAGAAAGAAAGAAAGGAAGGAAGGAAGAAGGAAGGAAGGACGAAAGGAGGGAAGGACGGAAGGAAGGACGAAAGGAGGGAAGGATGGAAGGAGGAAGGAAGGAAGGAAGGAAGGAAGGAAGAAGGAAGGAAGGAAGGAAGGAAGGAAGGAAGGAAGGAAGGAAGGAAGGAAGGAAGGAAGGAAGGAAGGAAGGAAGGAAGGAAGGAAGGAAGGACGAAGGAAGGAAGGAAGGAAGGAAGGAAGGAAGGAAGGAAGGAAGGAAGGAAGGAAGGAAGGAATTTTAAATTATTTACATTTTAAATCATTTACAGAGCATTTTGCAAATGCCCTTATCACAATTATCTCTACATACATTCTCAAGAAAGAAAGTGGCAGAAAGAAAGGAAGGAATTGCTCTGAATCATTTATAGAATTTGGCAAATGCCCTTATCACAATTATCTTATTATACAACTGAGCAGTTGAGGGTTAAGAGCCTTGCTCAAGGGTTCAGCAATGGCAGCTTAGTGGTAGTGAGATTTAACCTCATGAACATCTGATCATAAGACCAACATCTTAACCTGAAGCCTGAAGCACTAGGTTGCGTTGGGTCACTGTAGAATGAAAGGTCCAGAAGCTAAATATTTCAAAGAATGTCAAGAGGAAGTTTTGCCACTTTAAATGTACATAATGGGAATTCTGGTTAGAAGAGTCATAGCTCACTGAGTCAGAGTTTGGTGCATGTAAACTAAAAGCTCTAGGACTAGCTCTAGTCTCTTAATAACAAAGTGACACCTTCACTTCTACCATGCTGAAAGTATAACAGATATAGTGCACTATAGTGCAATACCAGCATGTTACTCCACTTATAGGTTTACCTCCGTCTCCTACTAAGCACAGACACTAAAGACTCCTTCCATAAATAATGAATAATCTTACATTTCTATAAATAATCTGTTAGCTTCTCTACATTTACACCTCTTTCGATCCATGTGGGGGGCTCCACACTATATTCAAGTGCATATGTTGCTGTCAAAACGATACGTGTGTCAATAGAAACCTTCATCAACAGCTTTTAACCATTCCGAACATTATTCCAAACTCGAATACAGCCAGGTTCATTATACAAATGAAGTTCAACATTACAATAAAAATGAAAAATCATGCCACATCATTTGAGCTGCAGATTTTTCATTTCCAAACAAGAAGAAGAAGAAAGAAGAAAATACACCAATCAACTGCTTCCATAACAGTTTTATTGGCTCTTTTTTAAGACTGGAATTCTAACCGCTGCCACTCTCATACACCCTGACCTCCGGCTCCTCGCTTCAACCTCAGACACTTATGTAACTTTTAACCGTCTGAGACGAAAGTTCACACAATCATCCATCCGAAGCAACGCCGATCCCACAGCATGTTAGAACATTCCAGCAATTCCTCTATCTTTGGCTCGATATGGTATCCAAACGCGTTTCCATTCTCCGAAACAGATTCCTGTCATTCCGTGAAGCCGTGAAGCACATGGTTCACGTCAGGTCTTTCTTTATGTCTGTCACATAATAAGCAGATAACGCAAGTGCTGATCATTTTCAAGAGTGAGTCTGAGAAACGAAGATAATTAGCAAAACATTAAAGAACAAGCAAAAACCTGAGCATGAATAACAACCAGAAAAAGACAAATGTAAGCTAAAGAGTGCTGTGAAAGCTTAAGTTATATATGAGCACGAATCAGCTGTAAATTGGAAGTGATCAATGTCATGTGACTTGTAGGGGCTTCTGGAAAATGTAGTGACATTTCTGGAAGAAATCTATCAATATATGAAATTAATGAGCTTTACACACACTCAACATCCGGATAGTTTGTTTCTCCAAACACTTTGCCTCTTGTCAAAATTTGCCAAAGTTGTTCTTCACTAGTTGGAGATTACTTTCTTGTGAGGCAGTTTATCCCAGAGCAGTTTAATAGGATTTAGGTGCGGTGACTGGGCAGGTCATTCCACGATAAATATCATTCGACGGTTTCTTCCGCCTGGCATGAGAGTATTAGCTCTGCCTCTCTTCCTCTGAGGCCTACGTGCCTTAGACGTTTGGAGAGATCCCGGGTTCCTGTCTCAGGGCCCCCGTGTTGAGAGTTACCGGTCATCATGTAATGCTAACGACGGATGCGTCCCTCGCAGGGCCAGGAGCGGTCATGAGTGGTCTCTCTGCCCGAGGTCTATGGGAAGGGCCCATCAATTGCCTAAAGATGTTGGCCATGCTTCTAGCATTAAAGTATTCTCTCTCGTACCTAAGAGATCACCATGTGCTGATCCGTACAGATGGTTTCTTACATCAACCATCAAGGAGATCTGCGCTTGTGCCCCCTGTACAGGCTGGCACACCAAATCCTCCTGTGGGCCCAGGGGAAGCTCCTCTCAGTGAGAGCAGCTCAAATCCTGGGATGGTTGAATGAAGCAACAGACACCCTGTCGAGGCAGGGGGTTGAGACCCAGGGAATGGCGGCTCCACTCTCTCGTGGTGGAGCAGATTTGGGAGAAATTCGGCAAAGCCCAGGGGGATCTGTTTACGTCTCAAGAGACATCGCACTGTCCCCCCTGGTTCTCCCTTACTCCACCAGCCCCACTGTTTTTTTAAGTTTATTTATTAATTTTATATCTAAGTGAAGAAAGGATGTTGTAAATAAATGTGTTGTGTTGAAGGTTTTAATTTTCGTTCTTTTATATTTATTTATTTATAATAAAAATAGAAATTTATATTTAAGTTTTTGCTTTTATTATAAATAGTGGTTATAACAATTTAAATATGCATTACAAACATTTATATAAACATTAATGCTTTTTAATGAGTCATTTTGTCCAGATGAATAATGTTGTATGTATAATTGGGGTTAGCCTTCAGAATTTTATTTAGAATTTCAATTGTGAGAAAATTCTCAAAAACTTTTATCATCCTTTTCTGTTTGTATGAAATTTTCATGAGATCAGGTGGAGAACAAAATAATAATGATCAACAGCAGGCCAACTGTAATTTTTTTTCATGTCCATTATGTAAAAAGCCATTTATTAGAGGTTTGGTATATTAGACTGGCCGAGAACAAAGAGAGTCGCGTTAAAGCCACAGGGGGCTGTGGATTACTAATCCTAGCGATTCACACCTCCGGCGATCGGTCTTGCTAATTCATGCAGGCAGCACAAGTCTTATGTAGATCAACCGGCAGCTGTGAGAATCAGTCCTGCTGCTCATGAATGCACATTACGGCTATTATTACTACCATTTATGGGTGCGGTAACTGGACAGGCCATTCCATGATAAATAACACTTCAGATGATTGGTACGCTTCGGCTCATTGTCTTGTACTATGGTGAAGTTGGTTCAAATGAGCCACAGTCCAGACAGAATTGCATGTTTGCCATGTTGGTTCAGTTTTTCTTTCACTTTCCAGAATAAGTCTCCAACCGTCCCTGCTTCAAAACAACCCCAAACCATTAAGCTTCCACCTCTATGTTTGATTGTGGGGATGAGGCAGTCTGATAACATCTCTCCTGTTCTCCATGTTATATAAGTTCTTCTGTTAAAGACACAAACGTCACATTTGGAATCCACAGAATGGTCATTTCTGCCATTATTACCATGTATAGCTTAAATACAGGGGACGAGAAGCTTCCACTCATACACTGAAAATGGGAAGGGTCACATGTTGAAGACACAGTCGTATTAAGAGTTGTGCAATTGTTAATGTTGTTTATGTCTATTTCATTGTTGAGTGCTTCACGCTTCATATTTAGGTTATTTTTCAATGTCTCATGTCCCAAGGACTGTTATGGGACTGTTGTTTTTTGTTTTACCAGGCCATGTCAGGACATCTCCAGAGACACCTTAATGACTTATTATGAAAGCTCTGTGTCTGAAATTTCATTTAACTGTAATTAGTTGCTTAAGATCCAGACAGCTCAGATATGTTTTGGTTCTTTATCTCGTTTGTATTCATCAATGTTTTTCTATTTGGCATAAAACTGACAGAGTGAAACTCTGGAATCTGGTTAAAACAACATATACACTACATGCACAGTTTTGTGAACACATGGCCGTAATATTTGTATGTGCTTTTTGAACATTCCCTCCTACATGTAGTCCTTATTTGCTGTTATAATAACCTCCACATCTGGGAAGATGTTCCACTAGATTTTGGACTGAATTTGTTTGAGATTTATTTACATTTACATTTGTGGCATTTGGCAGATGCCCTTATCCAGAGCGACTTACAACTGAGCAGGGGGTGGTTTTAGGGCTTTGCTCAAGGGCCCAGCAGTGGCAGCTTGGTGGTGGTGGGATTTGAACCTGTGACCTTCCGATCTAAAGTCAAATGCCTTAACCACTGAGCTACCACCACCCCACAATTTATTCAGCCCCAATGGTGTTAGGAAAGTCAGCTACAGATGTAGTTGAGGTGAGAAGACCTGGGGTGCAGTCAGTGTTCACATTTACCCCAAAGGTGTTCAGTTTTGTTTAGGTCATAGCTCTATAGCATGTCACACGAGGTCTTCCACACCCAGACCTCCCTAGTTCAAGTAAAGGAAAAAGGCCTTGCTACCGGATCTAAAGACGTCCGATACAATTGTGTGTAATTTTGAATTGTGTCAAATTTGTGGTAACAGTTTGAGGAAGAATCACATATGGCACAATGGAATGTGTGAAACATACATATCTGGCATTTTAGTCAATTGGAAACTGTCATTAGCTGTCTTATTTGGGTGTCTCCTGATCCTTGCTGACCCAATGGAACCCAGTGAAACCCAATGGAACCAAATGAAACCCAACGGAACATCATCTATAAGTAAGCACTTTATCCTGTTCAAAGTCGTGGCGAATTCAGAGTCTATCAAAGAACCATAGGCAGGATTACTTCCTGTATGAGACATCAGTCCATCAACATACACACTTACAACACAAATCAAACTCACACCTTCACATCTAGAGGCAATATATTGTAGCCAATTCGAATACAGTGTGATTTTAGATAATATGAGGCAACCTACATAAACATGGAAAGAACATAAATACCAAAGGCTTGTGTATAAGTCTTTAAGTATCTGATTTAAACAGTACTTGAGTATTTGACTCATATTGAACGTAGGTTTAAAGATGCATTCGTCCTCAACACCAAGACACAGATGTTATTGAAAAGCAAAAAACAGTTGATTTGTGAGTTTTTATTTCTTAAAATACAAATCTAATTGTATACCTAAACACTGCATTAACCATGTCACAAAGTAAAAGAGCCATTAGTATTCAATGGATAAGCAAAACGTTGATGGCGAGATCACATCTGCAGAATAAATAAGCTATGGCACATAAAACTGCCATCTAATTGATAAGAATGATTGTTCATTAAAAAATATTGTAGAAAAAGTGCATATATTGATTTATAAATGTAGTTGAGTAGAGAGTAAAAGTTGCTTATATCTTAAACACTCAGAAAAACTAGAAATTATCCTAAAAATGATTAAAACTCTGCTATGGACCAGGTTATAAAGATTGATTTGGGCGAGCTTTAGTGCTTTAAACCATCAGCAATTTAAATTGGTGCACATACTTTTGCACATTTTGCTCTATTATCTCTATCTACATATAATTCTGTAAAACAAGCTACATGATATGGTCGGGCATATGCAGAATCGATGTGTGTAACTCAAACGTGCACATTTACCGTAAATGCAGTTTGGGTTTGAAATTATTGGCACCCTCAGCCAGGTTCTAAGAATTGGCACTTATTTAACTTGAAGAGCACGCTGTAGTCTCGCCTGCCATGACTTGCTCAGCAAACGCATGGAAAGCGGAGCAAATTCCTTCTTCTGCTTATGGCAGTCGCAGGCGTGGGCCGCGTTCGAATGGCTTATTTAACGTTGCATCAAAACATCTACACATACACAGGCGAACGCTCATACTCACGCCCGTCTGCTTCTCGTTCCATCGACAAGTTCACACAGAGGTACAAATAGCAACATTCAGACCACACCAACCGTGCAGTGTGCCGTGAGTGTCAAATCTGAAATGTATGAGGTTTTATATATAAAAAAAAATTAAAAAAATATACATATATATAAATAGAGTAAATGCCTTCAGGGTCATAAACTAATCCCTCCTTCCTGCCATTTAAGATGTAGCCAAAAATCTAACACGATTCCCCAAAAGAGTAGACGGGTAGACTTTGCCATTTATTACCTTATGTAACACTTTAAGAAGTGTACTTCTTCAAAAAATCTTCAATAAACATAATTCCCACCGAAAATGGGACTACTCTGAATACGCTTGCAATAAAACCAATTTGGATTCTGATCTGGCGGGTATAGAGATGTTTATTTAACATTTATAGAAGAACTGCTAGGATTTACATTTTCAGCATTTAGTTGTGATTTGTGGTTTTCTCTGTTACATGAAAAGATAATGGCGTGGACGAAGGAAAAACACAGAGAGGTTTTTCGATAATTGAAAGAGATTACAGGAAATTGTTTGCAATTTAGCAATAAAAAATTGTGTAGACAAAACTGAGGAATACAACACAGTGTACAAAGTGGTTTAAATAAGTTTCAAGACTAATTGTGGTGCTGTTCTGACCACGTGCGTTACCACGTCTGCGATTTCATCATGGACAGAAAGTTAGAACAAAGAGCAAACATTTTTGAATTCTGAGACATTCGATGTGACACGGGTCTGACGTACGGAGATGCTGCAATGAGGAGTTAGTGATGTTTCGAGGGGAATAAAATCACTGCAAGACGACGAGAGATCAGGAGGGCCTTCAACAAGCTCAAACCCCGAAAAATGTCAAAAATGTCCGGCAGCTTGTACATGATGATTGTTGGAAAACAATCCATATGATCTCACTTCCTCACCCATCCTACTCACCAGATTCGGCTCCTGCGGACTTCACCCTCTTCTCGAAGATGATGATCCAGCTCAAAAGTCACCGTTTTTACACCATTTTGGAGATCCAGCGCAAATCTCAGAAGGTGCTTGACCTGCTTTGAAAAGAAGACTTACAGGACACACTCCAGAAGTGGCAGAAATGAGCACTGTATTGCTGTGCAAGGGGACTATTTTGAAGGTGAAGGTGTGTGAACGTAGATAAATAAAGTACTTTCTTGTAAACAGAGCTCGTCACAAAACGTTTTGATACCAACTCATATTTAAATTATATTTAATTTACCGCCTAATTAAAGATGAGAGAAAATATAAAGTTGTTTTTAGCATTGTGATTTGATTATAGGATAAAAAAGGGATTGTGGGACCAGATAAGGAACTAAAAAACCCAGGTGTGAAATAAGGATTGTTTATTAATATAGCAGGCATGTTCAGATTCATTCTCCACAGATTTTCCAATCCAAAGGTGCCAAATCACAGTTAACACACAGGAAGCAAACACTTTTCCTTTAACTGTAACGGCTGATCGCTGTACTCACACCCAGACAAATAAAGTAGGCCCACTCACTCCTGATAACAGCCTGATAACATCTGTTTAATTACAGCCCCGATTCCGCTCCTATCGACAGCAAACAAACCGCAAACAATGACTGTCGCTAGGTCATGTGGACATTTTCAACGTTCACTTCCTGCCACACGGGACAATTATACAAGGTGACTTTTACATCCTATCCACACAAACACCGGCCTTGGGTCTTCTCTGTGGACAAACATAGAGGCATATTGTGAGCTTGTTATCCTGGTATGCATGAAAAATGGGTCTTCAAATGACACTTAAGATAAAATCACAATTGACATTAAGACGCTAATGAGGCTAACGTGTGTACATGTTCTTAGAAAAAAGTTGAACTGAGGAAAACCTTCATGGTATTTATAACCATCTATTCAAGTGGTTACCTTCCACTAAGGGTCCCATGTGGGGTAAGAACAAAACTACCCAGGAAACCCAAATTTCTCTATGGTGAAAGAATGGTTAAGATGTTGTCTATTTTTCATATTATTAGAAAAAGTCCATGATAGATAGATAGATAGATAGATAGATAGATAGATAGATAGATAGATAGATAGATAGATAGATAGATAGATAGATAGATAGATAGATAGATAGATAGATAGATAGATAGAAACAAACAAACAAAGAAACAAACAAACAAACAATGAAATAAGGAATTGGCAGCTAAGCAGTTAAGGCATTGGACTCTGGACCAGAAGGTGACAAGTTCAAATACCAGCACCAGTAAACTGCTACTGTGGGGCTCTTGAGCAAGGACCTTAACCCTTGACTGTCCAAATGTAACTAACCCTGAATAAGGGTATCTGCCAAATGGAATAAATATAAATACATGATGTGTACAATAAGCATCAGACATGTCCATGTACACCAAAGGTTCATAGTCAAACAAGCTTGCAAACAGCATAAACAAAAAAGAGATAAGAAAAAGTTGGCCACAGCCCAGACAACAAACTGAAAAAAGTTCTCGAAACTGCAACCGAAAACAAACTAATGAAGCCTGATGAAGAACTGTTGCACTCTTCAAATAAACCGTGATTAACTAGAACAGGAAGCAGGTGTGTTCAGTCATAAAGCAGGTGAGTTAGAAAGTTGTAAAGTCAGGACCGGATTGGGAACTGGATCAGGATCAGGGGCCTCAGGAGCCGATGGATAGACATCCACTATTTTGCCAAATGTATTCACTCACCCATCCAAATCATTGAATTCAGGTGTTCCAATCACTTTCATGGTTACAGGTGCAGACCGCTTCTACAAACATTTGTGAAAGAACGGGTCGCTCTCAGGAGCTCAGAGAATTCCAGCGTGGTACGATGACAGGATGCCACCTGTGCAGTCCAGTCAAAAAATACATATAAATCATTTTGAATTGAATTGATTTGAAATCCATTACTATTGAAAATGATTAAAAAAGTCGGATGTGCAAATAATTTTGTAAAGGTGCTTTTTAGGTCAAATATCAAATCTGCATTTAGAATCAAAACTGGCTTGTGTTCATGGAGCTGGCTTTGTGCACAGGGGCACTGCCATGCTGGAACATGTTTTGGTCTCCTAGTTCAAGTGACGAGAAGGTTTAATGCTAGCACATCCCAAAATCCTATACAATTGTGTGCCTAAAACAGTTTATTGAAGGGGCATTTGGCTGGAAAAGTCAGGTATCCCAGTATAATGTGGATTGAATTGTAGTTATTGATACTTGTTTAAAATATTGCATCATATCATTAGCAGATCAGCGGTGATAAACAACTTATTGTATCATATTGAATATAGTTATAGTAGACTATTTAACAGTTAATAAAGTCTCTATTGTACAAACATCTCAACACACCTATTTATCCTTACTAATAACACCAATTTATAGAACTATATGCAATTACATGATCTGAAATAGCACCCTGATCTCCAGCCGTCCTAAATAGCACACGATTACAAATACCACCTAATTATATTCGCAGTAATTTGTTTAACAGCTGGTTAAATAAAAAAACTGCCAAAACACACAGAATAATCCGAGCAATTTTGTTTGTGAGGTGGACGTGAGTGGTCATGTTCTCTGTCTGTCTGGCACTAATTGAAGAGCATTGCGTCGAGAGTGAACGTGCTACTAATTGAATTGGCAGCCTGGGGTTTCGTGCGGTTTTAACGTCAGGAACACTGTACACCTGAGGCCAAGGATGAGCTGGTAGACATTCAGCATACGCTTCAGTGCACCGCTGACAACACAAACCTCATGCCTCACACCTGACATCTCACACAAGCACGAGCACAAGCATAAGCGCATCTGCTTCAATGTCTGTTTTCCTGACTTTCTTCACTTCTGGTCTTCAGTCAACAAACAGTGCTCTGTTTTATTCCACAAATTAGAATAATTTTTTGAAGCAGTTCCAGAATTTGGAATAACTGATAAAACAGATACCATTTATCTCTCTCTCTCTCTCTCTCTCTCTCTCTCTCTCTCTCTCTCTCTCTCTCTAAATATATATATATATATATATATATATATATATATATATATATATATATATATATATATATATATACTTTTCAGAATCTGCAGCTAACAATCTCTTAGTCAGTGATATTTTTTAATACAGTCAAGGGCAAAAGTTTGCACCCCTCACAATTCAATGTTCATTCAATACAAAAAAAAGAAAGAGCACCGCAATAAGTAAACTACCATCACATCATAATAGACAAAAAATAAAATACAGTCCATTATCCATCTGCATGATATCAACATTTTGCAACATCACAAATCACAAAAACAAAAGATTTTCTTACCACATGATAACAGGAGTATCTTTACTCTGCGCTTCAGTGTCCTGTCTTTATGAGACCTGCTTTCTCAATTTAATCACAATAAAGTGCTCTGAGTGCTGAGTCTATGACGAGGGCCCACCCCTTTCAATCAGCCCCATCAGAGGGGTGTGTGTGTGTGTGTGTGTGTGTGTGTGTGTGTGTGTGTGTGTGTGTGTGTGTGTGTGTGTGTCAGACAGATATGGCAGAGGAAATACCCAGGGGAAAAGTCACGATGGAGGAAAGGATGGGGATTAGGGTCATTAAATCATGGTGCAGAGGAGACGGAATACAAATGATGCTCAAACAGAGACAACAGATTATTTAAAGATACTTTTATCATTGTAATGTAAAAAAAAAGGAAACAGACTGCAATCCTGTGAGACTGCGCCTTTTTCTGTCAGTGTCAGTTAAATACACAAATAAAAAACGCTAAGGTTTACACAGCGTTACCCCGAAATGACCAACAAAGAATCTAATGCCACACAGCAATTCTAGACTTTTAGTATTTAGTGTAATGATTTTATATATCCTGCTGTTTGATTTGGAATTTGCAAATCTGTTCAATCACAAATAATGTTCAAAGCATCATTTGAATTATTTCCATTATATTTTATCTTTATTTCGACATCTGGAAATAGAAAGGAAGACAAGGAGACCTGGTGGTGGAATGAGGAAGTGCAGGAGAGCATAAGGAGAAAGAGGTTGGCGTAACAGAATTGGGATCGACAGAGTGATGTGAAAAGTAGGCAGGAGTACAAGGAGATGCGGCAGCAGGTAAAGAGGGATGTGGTGAAAGCCAAGGAAAAGGCATATGAGGAGCTGTATGAGAAGTTGGACACTAAGGAAGGAGAAAAGGATTTGTACCGATTGGCCAGGCAGAGGGACCGAGCTGGGAAGGATGTACTGCAAGTTAGAGCAATAAAGGAGAGGGAAATGTGTTGACTAGTGAGGAGAGTGTGTTGAGAAGGTGGAGGGAGTATTTTGAGCAGCTGATGAACGAGGAAAATCAGAGAGAGAGAAGGTTGGATGATGTGGAGTTGGTGAAGCAGGATGTAGATAGGATTAGTAAGGAGGAAGTGAGAGCAGCAATTAGGAGGATGAAGAGTGGAAAGTCGGTTGGACAAGAAGACATGCCGGTAGAAGCGTGGAGATGTTTAGGAGAGATGCAGTGGAGTTTTTAACCAGATTGTTTAACAGGATTCTGGAAGGGGAGAGGATGCCTGAGGAATGGAGAAGGAGTGTGCTGGTACTGATCTTTAAGAACAAGGGAGATGTGCAGACCTGCAGTAACTACAGGGGAATTAAGTTGATCAGTCACACCATGAAGTTATGGGAAAGAGTAGTGGAAGCCAGGCTGAGAGAGGAGGTGAACATCTGTGAGCAACAGTATGGTTTCATGCCGAGGAAGAGCACCACAGATGCCTTATTTGCTCTAAAAATGTTGATTGAGAAGTATAGAGAAGGTCAGAAGGAGTTGCATTGTGTGTTTTTGGATTTAGAGAACGTGTAGGACAGGGTGGAGAGAGAGGAGATGTGGTATTGTATGAGGAAGTCTGGTGTGTCAGAGAAGTATGTGAGGGTGGTGCAGGACATGTATGAGGACAGTGTGACAGCAGTGAAGTGTGCAGTAGGAACGACAGACGGGATCAAGGTGAAGGTTAGACTGCATCGCGGATGATATTGTGATATGTGGTGAGAGTAGTGAGCAGGTTGAGAAGAGCCTGGAGAGGTGGAGGTACGCTCTGGAGAGAAGGGGAATGAAAGTCAGTAGGAGTAAGACAGAGTACATGTGTGTGAATGAGAGGGAGGGCAGTGGAGGGGTGCGGTTGCAGGGAGAAGAGGTGGAGAAGGTGGAGGAGTTCAGGTACCTGGGGTCAACAGTGCAAAGTAACGGAGAGTGTGTTAGAGAAGTAAAGAAAAGAGTGCAGGCAGGGTGGAGTGGGTGGAGAAGAGTGATAGCAGGAGTGATTTGTGATAGAAGAGTATCTGTGAGAGTGAAAGGGAAAGTTTATAGGACTGTGGTGAGACCTGAGATGTTGTATGGATTAGATACAGTGGCATTGAGTAAAAGACAGGAGGTGGAGCTGGAGGTAGCAGAGCTGAAGATGTTGAGGTTTTCATTAGGAGTGATAAAGATGGACAGGATTAGAAATGAGTTTATTAGAGGGACAGCGCATGTAGGAAGTTTTGGAAACAAGGTGAGAGAGGCCCATTTGAGATGGTTTGGACATGTGCAGAGGAGGAACATTGGGTATATCGGTATGATGCTGATGATATATTCCCTCTGTGAAATTTTCTGTAATAAATTTTCTGCCTTTTAGGTTTCAGGTCTTAAGAGAGCTGTTTTTTTTCTTAACACACAAACACACACACACACACACACACACACACACACACACACACACAGTGCAGTAATTTACTTTGAGCACAAATGTAGCTGATCAGTTTGAACTTGAAAGAATTGTACTTTGCTAGTTTTTTTTTCGTTAGATTTATGAAAAATGAAGATCTGTCTCAGATCACATACACGCGTTTGCTGGACACAGAGTGAATCTAAAAACAGGAGCTAAATAATCATCATTTAGCTGAGCACTGAGATGTTCTGAGGGCGGCCATCTTGGAATTGGCCACATGGTCAGCCTGTAAAATAGACTTTTTCAAGTCTGTGATTTTATTTAGCCTATACCATAAAATATCTATTATTATTGTAAGCATCTTATACCCTCCTGATGTTTTAAACATTTTTACTCTAGTCCTGATGCCTAATGCTCAAAAAGCTCAATAAATAAAATGTGTCATAAGTATTGCTCTGGTTTGTAAGAGTGAATGTTCTCATGCTGTAGTTATCTTTCTGATCTTAATTATCGATCTGATTACTGCTTCTTGAACAACACAGGAAAATCACCAGTCATAAAAACATTCAGTGGTTAAATATTTCATCCAAAAACGGCATCCAAGCTACAACCAAAAACGCTTCTAAACCTTGCTGTGTTGTAAGATTTTAATTTAATACTGTGGTTTTTAAGATTGTCTTCAAGGAAATGTGTTTCGAAGAAGAAAATTAACCACTTGGAAGAAGTGTATAATATGCCACTAGTTAAAACCTGATTATTAGATTATGATATACTTTTTACTGGATTGTTTCTGGAAACCATTGCTCTCTAAGTAAAAGCCAAAAAAGTGGAGCTTGTGCTCTTACCACTGATTTATAAAAGCAAATTTTTAAGGAATTGGAAGGAAGATCAATGCATACAGATATAAATTATGATGTGTATATTCAAGATTTAATATTCAAGAGTTTATTGCAATATGTACAGGAAACAATCTGCAATACTATTTTATGAAATTCTTACTCTGTGAATCCTTCACATATTCGCCTTTGACATAAATAGGCACAAAACATAAATAACAAATGTACAAAGTTATAATAGGGCAAATGCAAGAAACAGAAGCGTGTGCATGATAAAGTGTGCAGACTCCAATGTAAAATCATAGTAAATGATGTGCAAAGTCCTGCAGAGGAAGAGTGGGTTCATGTTGGGATTCCCATTGTAAAGGCCTCTATGAATCTATATACCAAATTAAAATAATTTAAATTATTATTAATTATTTATTAACGGTCACATACACATTTATACAGTGTACAACATGTAGTGAAATACTTCTTACGACTGTCCAACATGTAAAGGTGAAAATAGTAATAGAATATAAAAATAATATAAAGCAAAATAAATAAAAATAAAGTATAAAAGTATATTAAAAATATAATATATAATATATATATAATATTCAATAATATAAAAATATAAGTATAACTATATAGTATGAACATAAGTTTAATAATCTAGAGTCAAATAACCCAGAGTCATTTTATGAGGTTAATATCGATGCTTCTGCTGTTGATGGTGCATGCGGGCGGTGCAGCTGTGGCTGCAGTGAAAGGAGACTCTTCGAATTGTGTTTATTGCTTCTTGCTTTCGTAATGCAATTCATTCTCACTGTGAGATTCCTGTCTGTGATGTAGCCCTCTGTTACACTGCGTTACTGTATAATATTGGTGGTTTCTAAAGCCATGGTGTCATAATAATGGTATTTAGATGTGAATTGATTCAGGTTGAACACCACTGAAGGCCTAAGAGCGAAATGCACGATTCACCACTGTTTAAACATGATGATTAACAAAAAACAAAACAGCCATACTTTTAGCAAGAGTGTTTTAATTTACTGAGAAAAACACATTTGGAAAATGGATTCTGATCCAGAATGCTTGTTTGTTTTCAGATGCACGTGAACATTGTGGAAGACACATAATTGTTAGAAAAGCGAGATGTATCTAATGCACCTGTAAATAATTCGAAATAATATTAAATTCAATTACAAATTCAACAATTAAATTATAGCACGTTTTAAATTGTGAATAGAATCGAACACGGCTGATTTTTTTTCTCTGTGAACATCTACAGATTATTTTAGGAAAATCCAAAACAAACACTAATTACTTCCGATTCCATAAAATCCAGAAAAGAGTGAAATAGGTTTGTGTTTACACATGGCCACATGAATACACTTTTCAATGTTTACTGACTTGATGTTGCAAGTTAGATGTCAGATCGGCGTGAAAGGCGTTTCGCAGAATCCCCCCGGCCTGCATGAACAGATGCACAGCATGCGCTGGGTGCATGATACAATGCCAGAAGTATCTGAAGAATTGGATGTGGATCTAAACCAACAGCCTTGGGCTAGGCATGGGAACATTGAGAGCCTCCTCTGTAAACAAGAGGCCTTTGGTGCTCAAGGAAACCGAGATAAGAGCAGGAAAAAAAAACAAGACACACTCCCTCTGTCCTGTAGAAACACTAAGTGCATCATCTCCCTGTGTGCTTAAACACATCAGTGATTTTGTATCCATAATGGCTTAAAGACACGTTCAGAGAGGTTCAGAAAAGTTCAGTCAATAATAAGTGTACATTTGTCATATTCATTCTATAAAACATATTTATTTGAAATAATTCACAAGAGATATTTTCATGATCAGTAGTTATTGTACCTTTTTTGCCAAATGCTAAAATCAAATTGGTTGGAACATTTACAGCATTTGGCAGACACCCTTTATCCAGAGCAACGAGCATTTATCCTATTTATACAAAGTCCATTGCCTTATCCATGAAGCCACCACCTCCCCATATTGGAGGTAAATATTGATTTATTTTCAATATCAAGCTTTATTACACATGATCTGTTTACTTTTTATACCTATTCATTTTAGGGAGGTGGTAGCTCAGCGGTTAAGGCTTTGCTCAGCTGTTTGGGGTTCAAGCCCAAGCACTGACAAGCTGCCACTGTTGGGCCCTTGTGCAAGGCCCTTAACCCTCCCTGCTCCAGAGGCGCTGTATCATGGCTGACCCTGCGCTCTGACCTCAGCTCCCTAACAATCTGGGGTATGCGAGGAAAGATTTTACTGTGCTCTAATGTATACATGTGATGAAGGCTCTTATATACTCAATGTTTGAGGCATTGGACTCTGGCTTAGAAGGTCGCAAGTTTAAATCTGAGCACCATCAATCTGCCATTGCTGGGCCCTTGAGCAAGGCCCTTAACCCTCAACTGCTCAGTTGTAAGTCCCTCTGGATAACGGCAAAAATTTATAAATTTCAGATGATCCTGTGTCCATGGTAGCCTTAGATTCCTGTTCTTTGGCAGACAGGATTGAAATCCAATCTGATCCTCAGTTATTGTAGTCCATCCACCCTAGTTTCAATATTTTGACTAATCTGAGCTGGTTCCCTGCTCACCACAGTTGTAAAGAGTGATTGTATGAGTTATTATATCCTTTCTGACACTTCAAAATTTAAATCTAGCCATTTTTCCACTGACCCCTATTACGAAACAAGGGATTTCTGAAGAACTGTCACTCACTTACTGTTTTTTTGTTTTTGCACAATTGTGTGTAGAGATGTTGCATGTGAAAATCCCTGATCAGCTGTTGATTAAATACTCGATCTAGCTCATCTGGAACCATAAAAAATTCCACAGTGAGATCATCCACTTTTCATTTTGATGTGAACATTACCTGAAGCTCTTGACCTGTATCTGCATGATTTAAAGTGTTGTGCCGATTGTCTGAGTAGATAACTGCAGAAATGAGCAGGTGTACGTACAGGTGTTCCGATTAAAGTGGATGGTGAGTGTATGCACTGTGAATACAAGGCAATATTAATTCTATAAGGCCAAAAATAATGGGACACCTAACTTTTTTTAATGCACTAAAAGTAAAGTTTCCATATATATATATATATATATATATATATATATATATATATATATATATATATATATATATATATATATATATATATATCCTCACCTAGGATGGAGATTTTATATATATATATATATATATATATATATATATATATATATATATATATATATATATATATATATATATATATATATATATTATGGGTCCCTACAAAATGTATTTACATATAAATATATTTGTAATCCAACACTTTATCACAATTATTTAAACCCATATTTGAAGTATAATACAGCATGTTCTTTGCCTCTAAAGCTCCGAACCAGCAGGGGGAAGCACAGTTTAAAGTAAAACCCCTTCAGGCCTGCGCTCTGTGGTGCATTCCCATTAGATTTAACATCTCATACAGGCCATTCTTAACAACAGTTTGATGTCTAGTGAACACATATACAACAGCAACAAACAACGGGTACAAATAATCATTAAATAAACCACATTCAATAAATGGTAACAGAAAATCTTTTAGTTTTCCTGTGCTATTATTCAGAGAGGAGTCACAGGGTATGAATTTCATTATGTGATAAAACAGACTGTTTCCTGTACACACAACGATAAACTCTTGAATCGATTAATTCGATATCATCAGACTTCATCTAAAAATGTTTTAATTGTCTTTAAAAAAAGTCTTAAAAGCCTTTGCTCACAATGGTGGTGCTGGGATTTGTATCTAAAATCCAACATCTAAACCACTGAGCATCCATTAGCAACATAACAAGTGCATGTTACACACCTATAAACAGTCATTCCCACACCACACTTACCTACTTTCATAATATAAACCAGTGGATCAGCACCAGTTACACACTAAGCTAATGGTTTCTCTGTTGTGGTTACATTAGCAGGCATGTGAGATTATAAAGGAGGATGGAGAATCTACAAGAACTTGGTCTCATGCTAATGTTGAACTGAAGCGCGGAGAGTAGGGTTGCAAAATTTCTGAATTTTTGAAGAATGGAAACTTTCAACAGGAATTAACGGGAATTACTTGGAATAAACTGGAATTTACAAAATTGCAGGTTAGCCTATAAAAGGGAACTGAAACGTAGTTTCAAAAAACCAGATTTACTGAATTTCAATCGATCACATACACACAGCACAATTACTGCAGGGCCACTGAGGCCACGCCCCCTACATTCAATGTGCATTCATCTATAACATTAAACACTTCATTTTTTTCAATCCTACACACAAAATACCATTAAGAAATATCCATCTTTTTGAGTATTTACGTAAATTACATAAATTTTACATACATTTATGTTAAAAATTTCTTTGTGCTGTGTGCAAGAAATTATAAATGTAATGTAAAGGTAAAAATTATACTAACAATTAAATCAAAGTCAAAATTGTAATTTAAAAAAAAATCTGTATTAATTTGCATGCATGTCAGCTGATGACCACACAAAATGTTTATATTTATGTTTAAGTTTATATACATTTTCCAATATTTTTAATGACTTCACATACATTCCTGTAAATTCCCATATACTCCTGGTAAGTTTTCAACTTGGAATATTTCCAAAATTCTCCAGATGAAATTAGAAAGTTTCTGAAAATTTACCACAAATTTTCTTTAACTGAGTTCAGGGCATTAGCACCAGGATACAGGGTTAGAGGTTCTTCAGTTTATCCCACAGCACCATGTATACACACTTTCACACACAAGTTAGAATCGCCAATCAACCTGCACACGTGATGGTAATGTCAAAAAAAAAAAAAAAACACAGCATATTAAAAAATGAGAACCGTATGAATCAAATTTGATTTGAATCATCAAGAGGTTTTCATTTGTGCTGTGATTCCGAATCTGATCAATATACTACTTTAAATTTTGTTTACTATTAAATTTCTTTTTAAAATATTTAAAAATATTGACTAAAGAAGAACCTTTTATCGTTCTACAGGATACTCGTCTGCTGTCTAGACATTGATTTACCCTGAGCGCCACTCAGCAGTCTTACATCCGAGGACTTTCGATAACGGAAGTTGGAATTAATGGCTGCGTGTTTCAGGCCTTGGATGTGAGTTACAAATATAAAACAATCAGAAGTAGATTTTTTGGACAAAAGTATTAGGACACCTGACATTTCCAGCCATATGTGGTTCTTCCCCAAACTGTTACCTCAGAACTTGGAGGCACACAATTGTACCTGACATCTCTGGATGTAGTAGAATGAAATTTGCCCTTTACTTGAACTACAAACCTGTTCCTGCGTGACAATGCTCCTGTGCACAAAGCAAACTCCTTGAAATTGTGCTTTACATGGGCTGGAGTGGAAGATCTTCTGCTAAAGAGCTCTGACCTCAACCCTATTGAACACCTTTGGGATGAATGTGAATCCTGACTGCTCCTGAGGCCTCCTCACCTCACCTACATCACTACCTGGTTTTACTAACACCAGTGTTACTAAATGAATCTCCACAAATCTCCACAAGCACACTCCAAAATCTAGTGGAACATCTTCTAAGGGACTAAATGTGGACTTGGATGTTCAAAAAAGATCAATCAATCTATTATCTTATGAATGATATCGAGTTTTACAAATAAACAGTATTTTAATTTATTTTAATTAATATTATTACACCATGGTACGGCTGAGATCTCTAATCTGATTGGTCACACAGTAAAGATGTTCTAATGCTGGTTATTATTCTAATGGCAGGTTTATAGAAATGCATTTACTCTTAAATGCTATTTTTTTGGTTAAATAAGTGGGAATTCTTTGGCAGATACTGTGCTTTATATACAGAATCTCACAAAAGTGAGTACACCCCTCAAATTTCAGCAACCTTTTGTATCTTTTAGAGGAACAATACAATAGAAATGAAACTTGGATATATTTTAGAGTTTCAATGTGCAGTTTGTACAGCAGTACAGATTTCTGTCCTCAACATACAGACATTATTGTTTAAATAACTGCCAACAAAAGTGAGTACACCCTAAGTTATAACAGCTGTGCGTCGTGTAACCAGGCAAAGCCACACGTCCTATTCATCATGTTCATGTTTCTGTCTGACAGAACCATACAAATTTAAGTATCTTGTATTAGAGAAGTTAAAATTTGGTGCTTTGAGTTTAATTCTCTCATACTGACCACTGGATGTTCGACATGGAACCTCATGAAGAAGACTCTGAGGATTTGAGAAATAGAATTGTTGCTCTCCACAAAGATGCCGAGGTTATAAGAAGATCTGTAACACTGAGAATATGTACAATTTTAGGAATATGAATGTTGTCTCATTCTTGTCTAATACAGTTGTTTAACTGTCTTAGGGCTTCTTTGTCGCATCTTCCTTTTTATGATGCGCCAAATGTTTTCTATGGGTGAAAGATCTGGACTGCAGGCTGGCCATTTCAGTACCCTGATCCTTCTTCTACACAGCCATGATGTTGTAATTGATGCAGTATGTGGTCTGGCATTGTCATGTTGGAAAATGCAAGGGCTTCCCTGAAAGAGACGACGTCTGGATGGGAGCATATGTTGTTCTAGAACTTGGATATACCTTTCAGCATTGATGGTGCCTTTCCAGATGTGTAAGCTGCCCATGTCACACACACTCATGCAACCCCATACCAACAGAGATGCAGGCTTCTGAACCGAGCACTAATAACAACTTGGGTTGTCCTGATCCTCTTTAGTCCAGAAGACATGGTGTCCCAGTTTTCCAAAAAGAACTTCAAATTTTAATTCGTCTGACCACAGAACAGTTTTCCACTTTGCCACAGTCCATTTTAAATGATGGACTGCGCTCCCTTCACTGGCTTCCAGTAGCTGCACGTATCAGATTCAAAACACTGATGCTTGCCTACAAGGCCAAAAATGGACCAGCACCATCTTACCTCAGTGACCTCATCACATCTCGCACTGCACCACGCTGTCTGAGATCCTCCAGCACTGCTCGACTGGTACCACCTTCTCTCAGAATGAGAGGTAAGTACAATTCAAGGCTCTTCTCTGTTCTGGCACCAAAGTGGTGGAATGAACTTCCCCTAGATGTCCGTACAGCAGAGTCCCTGATTATCTTTTAGCGACGACTGAAGACCTACCTCTTCCTGAAATACCTAAATTAGCACTTTCCAAGTTTGTAGAATTCGAGTTATATTTATATTGAGTTTGTATTCTTGCATACCAGTGTAGATTTATTCACTACTAGAGATTTAAAGCACGTTTGTACGTCGCTCTGGATAAGGGCGTCTGCTAAATGCCGCAAATGTAAATGTAAATGTAAATGTAAATGAGCCTTGGCCCAGAGAAAATGCTTGCGCTTCTGGATCATGTTTAGATATGGCTTCTTTTTTGACCTATAGAGTTTTAGCCGGCGACGGCGAATGGCACTGTGGATTGTGTTCACCGACAATGTTTTCTGGAAGTATTCCTGAGTCCATGAACCCAGCCATTAGGGAGGCACAAGCCAGTGCATTCTTAGTGCCGGTCCCAAGCCCGGGTAAATGGGGAGGGTTGCGTTAGGAAGGGCATCCAGCGTAAAACATGTGCCAAATCAAATATGCGGATCACAAATGAGAATTTCATACCGGATCGGTCGAGGCCCGGGTTAACAACGACCGCCACAGGTATCGTTAGCCGACAGGGTACCGGTGGAAATTGGGCTACTGTTGGCGAAGGAGGAGAAGGAGAGGAGGAAGACGCCTACAGAGACGGCAGGAAAGGAGCAGTGTAGGAGAGTGGAGGTTCGGGTTGGTACTTTAAATGTTGGTACTATGACGGGTAAAGGGAGAGAGGTAGCTGATATGATGGAGAGGAGAAAGGTAGATATGTTGTGTGTTCAGGAGACCAAGTGGAAAGGGAGTAAGGCCAGGAACATTGGAGGTGGGTTTAAACTGTTTTATCATGGTGTGGATGGAAAGAGAAATGGTGTAGGGGTGATTCTGAAGGAAGAGTACAGTAAGAGTGTAGTGGAGGTGAAGAGAGTTTCTGATAGGGTGATGATCGTGAAGGTGGAAGTTGAAGGATGATGATAAATGTCATCAGTGCCTATGCTCCACAAGTTGGCTGTGAGATGGAGGAGAAGGAAAGATTCTGGAGTGAATTAGATGAAGTGGTAGATGGTGTACCTAGGAAAGAACGGTTAGTGATTGGGGCGGACTTTAATGGGCATGTGGGTGAAGGGAACAGAGGTGATGAGGAGGTGATGGGTAGGTATGGTTTTAAGGAGAGGAATGTGGAAGGGCAGATGGTGGTAGATTTTGCTAAAAGGATGGAAATGGCAGTGGTGAACACTTATTTTAAAAAGAAGGAGGATCATAGGGTGGCGTATAAGAGTGGAGGAAGGTGCACACAGGTGGACTATGTGCTATGCAGGAGATGCAACCTGAAGGAGATTGGCGACTGTAAGGTGTTGGCAGGGGACAGTGTAGCTAGACAGCATAGGATGGTGGTCTGTAGGATGGTTTTGGAGGCGAGGATGAAGAGGAGGAGAGTGAGGACTGAAAGAAGAATAAGATGGTGGAAACTGAAGGAGGAAGAGTGTAGTGTGAGGTTCAGGGAAGAGGTCAGAGAGAGGCTCAGTGGTGTTAAGGAGGTGTTGGATGATTGGGCAACTACTGCAGGAGTGATGAGGGAGGCAGCTAGAAAAGTACTTGGTGTGACATCTGGAAATAGAAAGGAAGACAAGGAGACGTGGTGGTGGAATGAGGAAGTGCAGGAGAGCATAAGGAGAAAGAGGTTGGCAAAACAGAAGTGGGATAGACAGAGTGATGAGAAAAGTAGGCAGGAGTACAAGGAGATGCGGCAGCAGGTTAAGAGGGATGTGGCGAAAGCCAAGGAAAAGGCATATGAGGAGCTGTATGAGAGGTTGGACACTAAGGAAGGAGAAAAGGATTTGTACCGATTGGCCAGGCAGAGGGACCGAGCTGGAAAGGATGTACTGCAAGTTAGAGCAGTAAAGGATGGAGAGGGAAATGTGTTGACTAGTGAGGAGAGTGTGTTGAGAAGGTGGAGGGAGTATTTTGAGCAGCTGATGAATGAGGAAAATCAGAGAGAGAGAAGGTTGGATGATGTGGAGATGGTGAAGCAGGATGTAGATAAGATTAGTAAGGAGGAAGTGAGAGCAGCGATTAAGAGGATGAAGAGTGGAAAGTCGGTTGGACCAGATGACATACCGGTGGAAGCGTGGAGATGTTTAGGAGAGATGGCAGTGGGGTTTTGACCAGATTGTTTAACAGGATTTTGGAAGGTGAGAAGATGCCTGAGGAATGGAGAAAGAGTGTGCTGGTACCGATCTTTAAGCATAAAGGAGATGTGCAGACCTGCAGTAACTACAGGGGTATTAAGTTGATCAGTCACACCATGAAGTTATGGGAAAGAGTAGTGGAAGCCAGGCTGAGAGAAGAGGTGACCATCTGTGAGCAACAGTATGGTTTCATGCCGAGGAAGAGCACCACAGATGCCATATTTGCTTTGAGAATGTTGATGGAGAAGTATAGAGAAGGACAGAAGGAATTGCATTGTGTATTTGTGGATTTAGAGAAGGCGTCGACAGGGTGCCAAGAGAGGAGTTGTGGTACTGTATGAGGAAGTCAGGTGTGTCGGAGAAGTATGTAAGGGTGGTGCAGGACATGTATGAGGACAGTGTGACGGCAGTGAAGTGTGCAGTAGGTACGACAGACTGGTTTAGAGTGAAGGTTGGACTGCATCAAGGATCGGCCCTGAGCCCTTTCCTGTTTGCAGTGGTGATGGACAGGTTGACGGACGAGGTCAGACAGGAGTCTCCTGGACTATGATGTTTGCGGATGATATTGTGATTTGTTGTGAGAGTAGGGAGCAGGTTGAGAAGAGCCTGGAGAGGTGGAGATATGCACTGGAGAGAAGGGGAATGAAACTCAGTAGGAGTAAGACAGAGTACATGTGTGTGAATGAGAGGGAGGGCAGTGGAGTGGTGCGGTTGCAGGAGAAGAGCTTCAGAAGGTGGAGGAATTCAGGTACCTGGGTTCAACAGTGCAAAGTAATGGAGAGTGTGTTAGAGAAGTGAAGAAAAGAGTGCAGGCAGGGTGGAGTGGGTGGAGAAGAGTGACAGGAGTGATTTGTGATAGTAGGGTATCTGCAAAATTGAAAGGGAAAGTTTATAGGACTGTGGTGAGACCTGCGATGTTGTATGGTTTAGAGACAGTGGCATTGAGTAAAAGACAGGAGGTGGAGCTGGAGGTAGCAGAGCTAAAGATGTTGAGGTTTTCGTTGGGAGTGACGAGGATGGATAAGATTAGAAATGAGTTTATTAGAGGGACAGCGATGTAGGATGTTTTGGTGACAAGGTGAGGGAGGCGAGATTGAGATGGTTTGGACATGTGCAGAGGAGGGACATAAATTATATTGGTAGAAGAATGCTGAGGATGGAGCCACCAGGTAGGAGGAAAAGAGGAAGGCCAAAAAGGAGGTTCATGGATGTGGTGAGGGAAGACATGCAGGTAGTTGGTGTAAAAGAGGCAGATGTAGAGGACAGGGTGGTGTGGAGACGGATGATCCGCTGTGGGGACCCCTAATGGGAGCAGCCGAAAGAAGAAGAAGAAGATTCCTGAGTCCATGAACTTCCTCTAGTTGTCAAAACAGCGGAGTCCCTGGCTATCTTTAAGCAATGGTTGAAGACCTACTTGTTCCTGAAACACCTGAACTAGCACTTTCCAAGTATGCTTTGTAAAAATCAAGAGTTATAGTCTGATTTATCTTAGATTTGTAATATATATATATATATATATATATATATATATATATATATATATATATATATATATATATATATATATATAATCTAAATAAAATGAATTCAGGTATATACAGACATGCTCTTGGATGTTCTACAATATTACCAATATTACATGCAATAATTAAAGGAGGGCATTATATAGAGAATAGAAACGAACTGACATCTTTGTGTTGGTATGTTACTTACACATTTCGATTGCTTTTCAGTTTTCCACATGTTCTTTGAGCTATAAGGATGATCCAGGATGATGTTCAGGTTCTCTGTGCACTGTGGAGTGAGGAAACATCATTGTGGCCTGAACATATGGATGTGGACATGCAGAACGAGAAAAATGTCTCGGCGTGTGTTTTTCGTATCTGTCTCTCTGACACACACACAAAATGCGAACGAAATGCTGAATGAAACTGCCAGTCAGCCAGTTTTCTGAAAAAAAGAATGTGGATGATCTGAAAGCTTTCTGGGAGTTAAGCCATAAAGCCAGAAATGTTGATGGCAGTCTGATAGAATTGCTTTAACAGTCCAGTCACGGCTACAGTCACATTAGTGGTGTATGATGTTGCAGTCTGACATGATTTGAGTTGCTGGTGTTAATGTGGAGGATCTTTACTATAATTTGTCCAATTTATACATATTTAATAGATATTTTGTTTTTATTGTCAATACATTTTCTGACAGTCTACAAAGATAACATTTGCTTAAACTTGTAGTTACTGTTCTTTTTTTCTACCCATCCTGAGGTAGAAAACCTCTAGAGGTTGCACCAGCTCCAGTGGTGTTCCACCCAATTAAGATTTCAAACCTTCAAAAAGAAGATCGAGCCCCTGCAAGGATCCCGAGCCATCTAGAGACGTACCAGCTCCAGTTGGATTCCACTTCATGATGATTTCTAACATTGAGGATAAACAACCTCTTAATATCAATACTCTAAAGAAGATCCTGTTACACATGCCGTTTCTCCATCATTGAACATGTAAAGACTCTGGCATGGAGGGTTGGTGTTGAATCTCCAATGAGCTCAGATGTTGAGTTGCTCAGGAGCTCCTGGTTCCACAACTCCACCTGACTGTAAAGACTGCAGAATAGTCATTACTCTCAATTACAAACTCTGGTGCTAAGATGTTTCTAATTTTCCGGCGTTTGTAACGATTCAGAATCATTAAAATGTTCATAATCAAGGTTTCTTCCTCATACCATCTCCTTGCCAGTCACCCCAGGAATATAAATATGACTTTATTCTATAATACTACATTCTATTAAGCTGTTTTGAGACACTGTCCATTGTTAAAACGCTATAGAAATAAATAGAATTGAATTTAAATAATTTCAACAGAATCAAAAAATACACACAGTGTGCTTTTTGTTAGCTTCAGGTGTGACTGAACTGGATTTGGGAGGGATCAATGGCATAGCAAGAAGTGGATTATTCTCCAAAAACATGATTACCCCGAGGTGGTATTTCTCAATTTTTTGACTGATACTCTTTTCTGAGTAGAATAAAACCTTCAATTTTGGAGGTCTGCTACTTTTTTTTGTGGTTATCATAACAGCAAATGTGGAACGAGATGCTCATAAAGCGAATACAGATATTATGATTGGGTGTCCACAAACTTTTGAGTGCATTTCCTCAATGGTCTTAACAGAGTTGTGAAAGATGAAATGATCACAAAATATCCAAGTGGATGAAAAAACAAAATATAGCCTATTTATTCACTTTTATCCGATTACACAGTTTTTATTAAATATATAGTAAGAATACACAGTTTAATAAATAAAATAAAAAAATCAAATAAATTCAAGTTTACGTCGGGTAAAGAAAAGTAAGAGCAGTGGCATGGCACGATAAGACACACAGTACATCAGCGTTCTATATAAAACATTCAACACCGGCAGCCAATGTTAAAATGGAATTATTTAGAAGTTTGGGAAAAGGGGATTCATTCTACAGAGATCTGACAAGCAGCAATAAGACGTCTTAGGTAAACATTTGAACATAAAACACATGATGCCACCATGACACGTTAGAAAAAAAAACTAAACTCCTGAGAAGGGAGCATTCACTATTTAAATGCTAGTTATGTGCTCATGTTGTTTGGTTCAGTACGACGATGTGCAATGACGTCCGTTTCAGGCAGGAATTGCTTCAGACAGCTAACAGTATTGTATTTGCCATGAAAATCAGTGCCATAAGGGATACATTAGTAAACTTTCAACCTTTTCAATTGCCTTAGTTAGTTGATATATACATATACGGTATAAATTAAAACAAACAACCAAAAAAAAAAATCAAAAGCCAATGTCTAAATGAGCTTGGAATACTGTTACCAAAAGCATCACAGCACCAAGATCATGGTTAGATGGTTAATCGAGCATCACATTGAATGCTATCTCACATTCTCTCTCAAAAAAACTTTCCATTGCTTTTTTGGGAAACGGCCCTGATCTATATAAAGACCTGAACCTCACTGGGTTTATTATGGATAAAGATCTGACCGCTGAAGTAAAATCCTAAAGTTAAAAACTAATTTAAAAGACAGCTAAAAAAAATTAAATATTGCAATAAATAAACAAACAAACAAACTCAAACCCTCCACACATGGACCTTCTCGGCCACCACGCACCAGTTTGCGTGATCCAAGTAGGCCTGCAGGATATGAAGTTCCTCGACATGTTCCTCGATCAGCCGCGTCAGTTCCCCCTCTCTAAAGACGTGGTAATAGCGCAGGCACGACTCGTTCAGCTTGTCTTTACTCCACTCTTCCTGGTGATGAAGGGACACTGCGCTTTCCTGTCCGATATCTTCTCCATCGTCCTCTCCGAGTCGTCCGCTACCCGAGCGCTCCCGCTGTCTGGACACCAAGTCTGGTAACGGCACCGACGAACAATCCTGCACCAGCGTGACTGAAACCGCCGCATTTCCATTACTGCACTTGGTTTTATGCATCGGCTCGTGCGGCTCCGAGATGAACACGTCCTCTTCTAGGCTGTTCCTGGAGGAAGGGTTAGTGAAAAAGCTGGACACTTGTCTGATCAGGGCTCGTCCTTTTGTGCTTCTCGTTTGGGTTCTCGCCTCGGGTTCATCAGCGGGGCTGCAGAAAGAGGTAGAGCGAGACACGGTCAGGCTGCTTAAATCCAACACAGAGTCCAGAGATCTGGAGAAAAACCAAAGCTTCTGCTTCCTCTGCTGTGCTGGACTCCCTGGATCTTCTTCATCCACCATTATTGATGTGCTTCTCAAGTTCCTGTGCATGTCGTCAGACTCTGGGGCATCGCTGGTGCTCTGGGTTCCGTTGCCGCGCTGCCGAGGTCTGAGATGTCCTCTTGAGGCAGAGGATAAAGGAGGGTTGGGGTTCCAGGGCACGAAGATGTCCTGCTTTTCAAACTTGCGCCTTTTCTGCTCCATGGCCCACACGTAGATCATGACTCGACCTCCGACTCGCAACGTGCGCGCCATTTCTTTTATAGCCCGGATGCGCCGCTCTTTGGTTGACATGTGGTGGATGACTGAAAAGAAAACAACGCTTTGATAATGAAAAGTTTTCCACGCATCACGCACAGTGCAAATGTTTTCAACAAGGGTTATAATAATTTCTACAAAATACTGCCATAACACTTAGGCAAAGAATATGGCACAACATGAGGGATGCCGTCGACCAAAAAGGAAAAAATAAACAGACAAAGTAACAACAAAGAAAGCAAGATGGTAGATGGTATGGTAGAAGCTCAGATGGTAGAAGCTGTTCACAGTACAATCCAAGCTGGGATACTCTACAATATAGGGTCCTGCTTTGAAGTAGACGAAGATGCCTTTATCTGTCACATATACATAACATTTGGCCTTCAGAACACCTTAAAAAACACCCCACCGTGCTTCCCCAAAGTGAAGCAAGGTGGTGTGTGCTTTATGTTGAGATAGTTAGACTAGAGTGATAGTAGTAGAGGTCAACCGATTAATCGATAGTTGATTGCTGGGATTATCGGCTATTGGCAAAAATCCATACCGATAGTTTTTCCGGCTTACAATCTACTGTCATTACGAGAGCGACCTCTAGAGGCGATTCAATGACATCGCGTGCTGTTTGTTTTTATATGCGAGACTGTGCACTGCATGGAGAGTGCTACATTTTATGTATGATTATTTATTTATTTATTATATAATAATATCAATTAAGTTATATATTCTTATTTACTTTATTTTACACATTTTCATCATTCGGTGCTTTGTTTTTTGGCTTGTTTTTATTATAAATTTCAGTACTAATTTACATATTATGTTTGTTTTTTATCCAGTATCCATTTTAAAAAACGTTAAGTTGATTAATTGGCTATCGGTTTTTTTATCGGTATTTTTTTTTTGTCATAATAGATTTATTGATGCTCTGCATAATGTTAAAAATGTAGGATATAAGGATACTTATAACCAAACTCAGATTGATTCTAGTGCCAGATTAGATTTGATCATTCCTTGGTTTTTATGATGTTCAAGTAAGCTGTTTTATAATGTCTGAGACCCTCTGGAAACAGGTGTTTATTTTGAGATCACACTTTTTTACGGCCCTATTAGACCCTAGAAACTGGTTGCACCAGAACTAATTTACAGGTTTCGCAACAATGGGCTTGAATAAATATGTTCAACGTGGAAATAATTTGGTAAACTATACAATTTTAGCAGGTTGTTTTACTGTTTACTGCTCATTATATTAACTGTTTTGATACCTGGAACATTTTCATTTATTACTTTTCAAAAACAAAGGTACATTTTCTTTAAAAGTGCTGAATCTGCTCTTTACAGAATCAAAATCAAGTCATTAATGCGCTTCAATTCCTGCTCGTTCTAATGTCAGATAGATAATAGATATTGTGTGCAATATAATACATGTAATACGACTGTTTAAAGTACTGTCCCCTTTCAATTATTTCAAATCCACCTCTGACAAAAACACAGAGAAGAAAATAGAAGTACACACACACACACACACACACACACACACACACACACACACACACACCAACATTCAATTAGCAAAATGACCCTCTGCACTCAGGAGCGGTCGCATTAATCGCCTCCCTGAGGATGTTTGAAGGTTGCCAGGTGACCCGTACACACGGAAAAACCTTCTGTAACCAAGTAACGGAGCTTGTTTTGAACACTTCATCCTGGTTTAAAAAAAAAGTAGTATGATGTGCTGAGACATTACTATTACAATTAATGACAGGGTCTGTGAGCAGATGGCGAGGAAGCTGTGTGGGGCGATTACATAAACTCATGAAGTTGAACAGTGAGCAACTTTGTAAAAGCTGAAATTACCTCAAGCGTCTGGTTTACAATATAATAACCACTCAATATGAAGCTTGTGATTTATTGAACATAAAGGTTTACATTTCCAGGCCAAAGAATGAACCAAATAGAAAACTAATATATGTATGGTTGTATGGATCTGAAAAACAAAAACCCTGGAACACAAAAACCCAAACCACTTTCTGAAACTCCAAACCTAAGATGAAAATCCAACAATACAGTCTGAAAACCCAAGTTTCAGAAACCTAAATACCACTCTGAAACTTCAAACACCACCCAGAACCCCAATGCCAAAAAACAACCTGTGCCGTAATCCCAAACACCAATCTGAACCTCTGATCCCAAACACCAATCTGAACCTCTGATCCCAAACACCAATCTGAACCTCTGATCCCAAACACCAATCTAAACCTCTGATCTTAAATACCAACCTGAAACCCTAAATAACAAACACCAATTTAAACCTCCGATCCCAAAACTAATCTGAAACCCCAATCCCAAATACCAACCTGAACCACTGATTCCAAACACCAACATGAAACACAATCCCAAACACCAATCTGAACCTCTGATCCCAAACACCAATCTAAACCTCTGATCTTAAATACCAACCTGAAACCCTAAATAACAAACACCAATTTAAACCTCAGATCCCAAAACTAATCTGAAACCCCAATCCCAAATACCAACCTGAACCACTGATTCCAAACACCAACATGAAACACAATCCCAAACACCAATCTGAACCTCAGATCCCAAACACCAATCTGAACCTCTGATCTCAAACACCAACCTTCAGTCTAAACCAACTAAACCTACATCCCAGTCTGAAATCTAGACCTCCAAGCCCAGGACCAAATTCCATATGCCATTTCATGACCCTAGACATCAGCACAAAAGATCCTGTTTACATGAGTACATTTGATACAAAAATAAGTTATAATTATGTAGCACATTCACTAAATCTAACACAAAACCACAATCTGACTCCAGTCTTGAAAAGGCCAAACCCCAGTGCAAAACCCCAATATGCCAATACCTTTAACTGAAACCCCAAACCAAGTTCTGAAACCCCAAATCCAATTTGAAAATCCAACACTATCTTGTGAAACCCATGATTCTGAAACTAATCTGAACCCCACCCTGAAACACAATCCCAAACACTAATCTGAAACCCCAACCACCACTCTGAAACCCCAATCCCAAACACCACCCAAAAACTTCAATCCCAACCATTATACTAAAACTACAATCCCAACCACCACCCTAAAACCCCAATCTCCATCCAGAATCCCCAATCTCAACCACCACCCTAAACCTCCAATCTCAACCACCACCCTAAAACCCCACTCCTAAACACCACTAAATCCCCAATCTCCACCACCCAAAACCCCAGTCTCAACCACCACCCTAAAACCCCAATCTCAACCACCACCCTAAACCTCCAATCTCAACCACCACCCTAAAACTCCAATCTCAACCACCACCCAAAACCCCAATCCCAACCACCACCCTAAAACCCTAATCCTAAACACCACCAAGAATCCCCAATCTTTACCACCCAAAACCCCAATCTCAAACACCACTCCAAACCCCGATCTCAAACACCACCCTAAAACTCTAATCCCAACCACCACCCAGAAGTCCTAATCCCAAACAACACCCAGACACCCCAAGCCTACTCTAAAACCCTAAACAACTTCAGAAAACCCAAATTCCATTTGGACACCCCAATCCCAAACACTGCTATTAAAACCAAAATTCCAAACATCACTCTAATAACCTAAACCAAAATTTCAATCCACACTATATACCTTCATTCTTTCCCACAATCAGAAACCCAAAGTCCACCTGGATCTTAAAACCCCAACAAAATTTCAAATCTGTAATAGAGACACTGGCAGCTTTAGTTTTGGTGCCTTAATGAAAACTATTTGATATTTGAACAACCAGAGAACAAAGTGAATCTGGCCGGAATATGAATCTGGTGTTACCTGCGATGGAGAGTACGGCATCGAAGCAGCCATCTCTGTAGGGCAACCGCAGGCCGTCACACAGCTGAACCTCATGACCTCGACTCCAGGCCGAATCCACCAACGGGCGGCAAACGTCGCAGCCCATTTTGAAAATGTTTCCGTTGATGTGCAGGTATTTCCCATTGCCACATCCTGTCGCAATAATGTTGTGCTTTACAATAATGCGCCAACAACCTTACAAGAACGAGTAACAGTGTACGAGCATAGCGAAAAGCGCTTAGTCCTTTAAACGACTCAATCATTTAGTCAGGCAGGTTACGTTCTGATGCGCTCGTTGGGTTTTATACGCTGACAAATTGCATTTCATTTCCAACAAATGTCAAACCAGAGGAGAATCTTGAGCTCATTAAGTGAACAGCGGGATGTTTCTCAAACCGAACGAACAATCGCTGTTCTCCAAATGAGCTCGTGGTCTGAAAAAAGCTCATCTTAAAAATAACCATTAAAAAAACCCAAACATTTTCACCACTTAACATCAAGATTTGAGAAGCGATAAAGGTCATAGCAAGGACATATCGAATCCAGAAAAGCCTGAATGCTCATCTTTTGCTGGTAGTAAGAAGACATAACAGTGTGTCCTCACCCACATCGGCGACAATGCTGCCCGGCTCCTGCTCCAACAGGAACTGCTTGACTCTCGGCCAAGCCTTGTAGCGGCTGTCGTTAAAGAACGGTGCGATCCTCTCGTACACGCTGTGAACATGGTCTCTCTCCAGCTGGCTGGCAGCCTCGTCCATGCTGCTCACAAATTAGCCATGCACTGCATCTTCAGCGCTTTGAGAACGAGAGCAGGAGAAACAGAGAGCGAGAGAGAGGAAGAGAGAGAGAGAGAGAGAGAGAGTGCAGGAGAGAAAGAAACAGTTCCTTATCTATCCCTGTGAGAAGTGAGGCAGAACTGACAAACAGCACCATCAGTCTGGCTGCAAAATCAGCACAACAAAATCTTAAAGTGCCGAGGGACACAAGTGGGGGGGCTAGCGTAATAAACCCAGCTCACTGATCTGATCCATCGAATACCTGTCCAGGTGGGTGTTCACTAATATACTACTCAACACGCTCGATTGATTGACATCCAAGACTTACTTTCTATATAATAAAAGTAAAGCGCATCTACTAATAATGATACAAATTTAAGTTTTTTGCCAACATGTTAAAAAAACGATGCATCGCGATACAAACGCCAATGTTTTATGCAGATGCACCAATAAATCTTATTATTTCTAACATAGAGGTTGTTTAGATTTTGTATAGAATATAAAATGCCTATTACATATTAGAAATTAACAATCTAATGCAGTGGTCTTCAACGTTTTTTTTTAGGTCAAGGACCCCTTATGTGATAGAGGCATGGGGCACTGCACCCCCTAATACAAAACGTGTCGAGCATAGCCACTGATATGCATAGAAACCAATCCTATTACGCTAGTTTTATTATGTTAAGCCAATTGGAACTATGTTGTTGTACCTGCGTCGTTGTCTGCATATTTTCATAGATTTTTTCAAATCTTTCAAAAAGATTCATGCATCATCACAAACATATATTTCGCAATTCAGAGTTATTATTCTTATTATTAAGTTATTCACAGTTTTATCAATTTTCTAAACATTAACTTAACATTTTTGACAATTTTACTGTTCAATCAGACATTTACATGAACTTCAGCCTGAATTCTAATAGAATTCTAATGCAATATTTTTTACATTGAACATTTTATATTAGATTTTTTAAATTAGATATTTTATATTTGATTTTTTTTATTAAACATTTTATATTTGATTTTTTAAATCAGACATTTTATATTAGATTTTTTAAATTAAACATTTTATATTAGATTTTTTAAATTAGATATTTTATATTTGATTTTTTAATTAAACATTTTATATTTGATTTTTTAATTAAACATTTTATATTAGATTTTTAAATCAGACATTTTATATTAGATTTTTAAATTAAACATTTTATATTAGATTTTTAAATCAGACATTTTAAATTAGATTTTTTAAATCAGACATTTTAAATTAGATTTTTTAAATTAAACATTTTATATTTGATTTTTTAAATTAGATATTTTATATTAGATTTTTTAATTAAACATTTTATATTTGATTTTTTTATTAAACATTTTATATTTGATTTTTTTATTAAACATTTTATATTTGATTTTTTAAATTAAACATTTCATATTAGATTTTTTAAATTAGATATTTTATATTTAATTTTTTTAATTAAACATTTTATATTAGATTTTTTAAATCAGACATTTTATATTAGATTTTTTTTAAATAAACATTTTAAATTCGATTTTTAAAAATAAATATTTTATACTAGATTTTTTTAATTAAACTTTTTATATTTGATTTTTTTATTAAACATTTTATATTAGATTTTTTAAATTAGATATTTTATATTTTTATTTTTTTAATTAAACATTTTATTTTTTATTTTTTTAATCAGTCATTTTATATTTTATTTTTTAAATCAGACATTTTATATTTGATTTTTTAATTAAACATTGTATATTCGATTTTTTTAAATAAACATTTTATATTCGATTTTTTTATTAAACATTTAATATTTGATTTTTTTAATCAGACATTTTATATTTGATTTTTTTAATTAAACATTTTATATTTGATTTTTTTAATTAAACATTTTATATTTGATTTTTTTAATTAAACATTTTATATTTGATTTTTTAAATGACATTTTATATTTGATTTTTTAATTAAACATTTTATATTAGATTTTTTAAATAAACATTTTATATTCGATTTTTTAAATCAGACATTTTATATTCGATTTTTTAAATCAGACATTTTATATTTGATTTTTTAAATTAAACATTTTATATTTGATTTTTTAAATTAAACATTTTATATTCGATTTTTAATTTAGACATTTTATATTTGATTTTTTTAATTAAACATTTTATATTTGATTTTTTAAATCAGACATTTTATATTAGATTTTTTTTTTTTTTAACAAATATTATTTGTGATTCAACATTAATTAGCAGACCCCTTGCAGAATATATTATATATATCATATTATATTATCATATACAAACAAATATTCTTTTTTTTGGCATAATCTGATGCATGCAAATTAATACAGATCTAAAATATGTAAATTTATGACTGATTTAATTGTTAATGTATTTTTGTTGCACAAAAGCTTTCACACAGCACAAGGACGTTTTTACCATAAATGTATGCAATATTTATGTAATTTACTCAAATTGTACTCAAAAAGATGGACATTTTTTTACATTGATTGTGTGCAGGAATTTTTTTTAAAGATGTGCGTTATGCACAGTGCATTTAGGGGCGTGGCCTCAGTGGCACTGAAGTAATTGTGTGAATGTGATTGAAATTGCATTGATTGTTTTCCTTTTTTTTTTTTTCAACTACACTCAAGTTCCCTATTATAGGCTAACCTGCAATTTTGTACATTTCCATCTTATTCTCATTCATTCCCATTTATTCTAGTTAATTCCCATGAGAAGTTTCCAATATTGAAAATTCCTAGTATTTTGCAACCCTAGCTCTAACTTTCGTGCGCCATCATTACAATCTCGTTATCGCTTGTTTGGATCGTCTTATGTCTTTGCCTGTCAAGATTCACGCACGGTTGTCTTCCCTCAAGCCTGCACATCTCCAACTCATCTCTGCACCCTGTTTTATCTCCCAGCCTCTTGTTCTCCTTCGGTTTCACGGTGCACCCTGACGAGAGGGTTGTGGCGCCGTTATCTTTATGTGGCAGCCTTGGGGGAAAACGCACTCTATAAATAAAGCGCCATTTTTATTATAATCAGTCATATAAAACCCCCGTAGGCTGGCGATTACTTCTATAAGCTTGACGCCTCGGAAAGAACACCACCTATGACAGTCGGGTTCGGGCGCAGGAAAGCGTTCCCCTCAGCGGTCATCCTTCATGCTGTCCATATGTCGAGTGATATTAAAGCAACAATCTTGGTTCCAATGATCTCTCAGATGGTGTGTCTTCAAGAAAAAAAAACACCACCACAAAAAGATGAGCTCATTCATCAGACGTGATGATGCATTTTTTTCTGGAGCCGTCACCTGGATTTGTGATGCATGTCATATATAGATGTGCAAATGCAGTCTATTCTGAGGCGGCGCAGGTCGCGTGGGTGGCAGCGTTAGACTCTGTAGCGGTCGCTCATTACAGCCAATATCTGGCTGCGATCACCAAAAAATTCTACAGCGAATGATTAGATTTTTTCAGAGCACAGCTGATGCCTTATTATCTTAGCAAACAGATTCAATTCTTTTGCTCCCACATTAGCAGATGAAGAATGGGTAAGGAGAGATCTAATTAAACCCACACGCTTATATTCACTCAGTCATATCATTGTTAGGAAACACCAGGGATTGTTTTCTTTTGTCCGAATTAATTTTATTAGGGATAATATACTCTGAGAGATGCTGGTAGGAGAAAATACAGTAATCTCTGCGATAAACCCTAAAAATGCTATTTTATGTTTACGGTACTGTACGGTATTCACATTTTTCTTCATTTTATACTGAATAATTATATTTTTATTAATACATTTTATTATAAAACTCCATAAAAACAATTCCCTATAAGTTTTTTGGTCTACAGCGCTCTCTGCGAGAGAGCGGGAAAATCAGCCAAACTAATTAGTTATTTGACAAACGCAATTCTCTTGGATTAAGGTTATATTTTATGAAAGAAAAAAAAAAATCAGACTTGCTTTCTAATAATGTATTGAACAATGAGGAACTAATTTCTTTCGATGATGAGTGAGCCATCCACAGTGAAATTTAATACCACAAAATGCAATTTTATGTTTACGGTACTGTACTGTATTAACATTTGACTTCATTTTATGATTAATAATTATATTTGTATTGTAACTAAATTTCATTATTTCAACATAAAACTCCATGAAAACAATTCCCTATAAGTTTTTTGGTCTACGGTGCTCTCCGCCGAGAAAATCAGCCAAACTAATTAGTTATGTGGCGAACGCAATTCCTCGATAAACCATCCGGGGGCGCGAGATTCAACCGCGGTAAAAAGCGGGGGATTACTGTATAGTAGGGATATGCTGGTTGAAGTGGTCTGACATGAAGCAGTTTTACTATTACCATGCTGAATTTTTTTTTTTTCTACAGCACATCCTGAAAAGTTTTATGACTTTCATAATGTACAACAGCAAACTGCTTATATTTACCGTACCTTGTTTAAAATGCATACATTCTATGGACAAAGTATTGGGACAAATGACTTTTCCAGCCATTTGTGGTTCTTCATTACATTTTCCTTTTCCTGAACTAGGAGACCCAAACCTGCTCCAGCACGACATTGATCCTGTGCACAAAGCCAGCTCCATGAAGATATGCTTTACATGGGAAGATCTTGTGGGAGCTCTGACCTCAACCCTATAGAACTGAATGAATGTGAACGCTAAATGCACCTCAGGCCTCCTCACCTCATCTACCTCAGTACCTGACTTTATTTACACCACTGTAGCTGAATGAATCTCCACAAAACTACTCTAAAATCCACTGCAGCATCTTCCCAGAAGAGTCCTCTAGCACTGCTTGATTGGTACCACCTTCTCTCAGGGTAAGATGTAAGTATACTTACAAGGCTCTTCTCTGTTCTGACACAGAGGTGGTGGAATGAGCTTTCCCTAGATGTCCAAACAGCGGAGTCCCTGAAGACCTACTTGTTCCTAAAACACTTCAACTAGCACTTTTCAAGATTGCTTTGTTTAAAATAAATAAATGATTAAATAAATAAAAACTCAACAGAGTTGTAGGCTGATTTATCTTAAGTTCTAGCAAACCAGTGTAGATTTATTCATTGACAGAGACTCAAAGTACTTTGTACGTCACTCTGGACACGGACGTCTGTTAAATGCCATAAATGTAAATGTAACAGCAAAAGGGGAACTAAACGTGGAATGAGAAGTAAAGATTTCTTGGATTTAGGTTAGATTTTATTTAAAATAAATAAATAAAAAAAAGGTGTAGGAATTGCTTTCTAATAATGTATTAAACAATGAAGAACTGATTTTTGAGTGCGTCATCCACAGTAAAATATAATGTACATTAATCCCCCGTCTATCGCGGTAGTAACGTTAAACAGACGCCACCACAGACGCCACCACAAAAAATGCTATTTTATGTTTACGGTACTGTACTGTATTAACATTTGACGTCATTTTACAATTAAATCAATATATTTTTTATTAATAAATGTAATTATTTCAACATAAAACTCCATAAAAACAATTCCCTATAAGGTTTTTGGTCAAATTAATTAAGTGCGAACGCAATTCCACGATAAACCATGGGGGGCGCCAGAATCCAACCGCCGTAAAGCGGGGAATTACTGTATATTTAAATTCTAATAACATCAGGAATGTACACATTTATGCAAACTGAATTACGATTTATCTGTGCCAAAAAAAAAATCTATTGAAATGTATAATATAAAATGATGTTATATAATATAATATTTATAGAATACAAAATAAGCTATTCTTATTCCGCCTTAAAGGTGGAAAAGCTGATATTTGCAATATTTCTTTCTTAGTAATAAAACACACCTGGAAAAATCTCAGCTGTATTGACTGATTGTTTGTTTATTTATTAATTAATTAATTACATAGCTTCATAGAGTCCAGCGCTACCCGATTGTTCTCCTGTGAGCAAAAAAAGACGGTAGTCAATGCCAAATTAAACACTTGAACAAACTGGAACTTGGATTAGATTTATGGATTTCACACGCACCAGACTTAAAACCTTGAAGTAACATGTTAAACACTATTACCATCAAATCACTAATTGAGGGAATTTTATTTGGGAGGATGATGTTCATTCTTTAGGACATTTCCAGGGTTTTATAATGTTGCCAAATGCACTTTTAAAGCTAAATGTACGAAGGAAAAAAAAGTCTGTATATAGATGCCTTGCGTCTGAAAATGTATTATAAAGATTATTCCAGATCTCACATTTGAGAATAATTTGGCTCGAACAATTGCTCTCATGGTCTCAGCTCTGGAAAAAAAAAACCCTCCTGTGTACAAACTCCATTACATCCCAGTCAGAGTTGCTCTATTTTGGCACAGTGTCTGTATGATGGTGTGAATTGTGCTGTTTACACTGAAATGACACTGACTCATCTTCATTAAAAGAACAAACACTGCCTTGGTCTCACACTTCTATAAAAACATCTCATTGTTAGGTGTCAGTTGTGCAGCGCATGTGGAGCTGATCTGGAGTATTTGTGTTGCACTAAAGCTCTATTTGAATTGGATTCTTTGTGCACGTGGAGGAGGGGTAATGCCATTATAACCAGAGAACCAGGTTGGCACAGGTTGCATTATATCCTGTGGTGGGAAAAAAAAAGATTTAGAACTTTACAGTTAAAAACAAACCAGGAAATGTCTGCTTTTGACTATTGTTGCAGAGAAAATGGAATAAAACCACGTTTAAACCTGGAGAACAAGAAAATAAGGGCGTCTTCCAAATGCCATGAATGAAAAGCAAATTTCAGAGGGCCAAGCACCGATACATTCACACGCGTACTATAACTTGTCAAGCAATCATAGTAACGCAAAGACACAACTTCAGGCAAAAGAGTGAATTGAAGATCATTTTGCTTATAGGGGTGTTAAGGAAATATCGACACAGGCGAGTATTGCGATATTTTGTTTGCCGATACTGTATCGATTCTCAAAAACACAATATCGCTATTTAAAAAAAAAGACGCTAGATTGTTGTTTCGTTTTGAGGTTATATCCCGAAAGCTAGGTAGAAAGCTTGTTCAAGTAAAAATAAAATTTAATTCTACTGCATCCGAAGACGTCTTGTACATCTGTCTGCCTCCAGCTTTGTGGAAACAGTTTGTGGGAAAAAAATATATGGCTGAGAAAGACTGAAAAACTCCAGTCTTTCCATCTATCCAACTATCCATCCATCAATCCATCCATTCATCTTACTATCCACCTGTCCATAATTTCTCTATCTAGCCATTATCTATCTATACATCCATCCATACTATCCATTCATTCCTCTTACTCCCCATCTTACTATTTATCCATATATCTATCTATCACCTATCTTACTATCCATCCATCCATCATTTATCTATCCATTATCTATCTTACTATCCATCCATGCATCAAACTACCCATCTATTTATACTACTATCCATCAATTTATTTATCTATTCATCATCTATTTAACTATCCATCCATTCATCCATTTATCTATCCATCACCTATCTTACTATCCATCCATCCATCCTACTACCATATTACTATACATCCATCATATGATTCATCTATTCATCTTACTATCCAACCATCATTTATCTATAAATCATCTCACACTATACATTCATCTTACTATCCATCCATTCATCTTACGATGCATTCATTTATCCTACTCTCCGTCTATCCACCCCACTATTTATCTTACTTTCCATCCATTCATCCTACTACCATACTTACTATCCATCCATTTCACTATACATCTATCTTACTATCCATCCATTCATCATGCTACCCATCTATTTATACTACTATCCAGCCATCCATCCATTTATCTATGCATCATTTATTTTACTATCCATCCATTCATCCATCCATCTATCCATCCATTCATCCATCTATGCATCAATCATCTCTCACTATACATTCATCTCTTCATCTCATTATCCATCCATTCATTTTACTATTCACCCATCCATCCATCCAACCATCTACCTTACTATGCATTCATTTATCCTACTATCCATCTATCTATCCATCAACTATCTATTCATCTATCCATCCATCCATCCATCCATCCATCCATCCAACCATCTACCTTACTATGCATTCATTTATCCTACTATCCATCTATCTATCTTACTATCTATCCATCTATCCATCATCTATCTTACTATCTATTCATCTATCCATCCATTCATCATCTACTTTACTATGCATTCATGTATCCTACTACCCATCTATCTATCATCTATCTAGCCATCCATCTATCCATCATCTATCTTACAATCTAGCCATCCATCTAGCCATCATCTATCTTACTATGCATTTATTTATCCTACTATCCATCTATCTATCTATCCATCTATCTATCTATCTATCTATCTATCTATCTATCTATCTATCTATCTAATTTCACTTACTTTCCATCCATTCCTCTCACTACCATTCTTACTATCCATCCATCATCTATTTCACTATACATCTATCTTACTATCCATCCATTCATTTGATGTAGTGCACTGGAGTATAAACACTTGCAGATGTTCAGCAGGCCCTGGAGGAGCAGAAGTTTCATGGATTTGAACTCACACACTGAACGTCTTCTTATATTTAACTACAGCAGTTCCTATAACAGTAAACCATACAGGGGCTTAAGAGGACACGTGATGCAGAACCTTTACTCTCATCTCTGTCTCACTCATTTCTCTGATGTTCTCGCTCAGTGGTGCACTATGGAGTGCACAGGATGCAGTTTTAGACATGCGAAGAGACTTCTCTAAACGCAGTTCTGCAGTAGAGATTTGAAGGTGTTCCTCTCGAGTAGGAACTCTGACGCAGAAAGTTCGCCTTCACCTGGGACTCGAGTTGTGACGTCACATTCAACCTAAAAACGCTGCAGCAGCGTTACGTACCTTCGTGTCCTTAGGTGACAGAGAGAGAGAGAGAGAGAGAGAGAGAGAGAGAGAGAGAGAGAGAGAGAAAGCGGGATAGACTCACATCCACATCTTCACCGCACAGAGTCACATCTCCATCCGGTGATGATCAGATTCGATCCTTTTAAGTGACGGCAAAAAACCGCAGCCACAAACGCGACACGTTCATGTTTCCCAAACCGTAACAGCACACGCCCCGCCCACTACACTCCGATTGGCTGGCAAATCAATCAATGAAAACGCTTAAAGAATCATTTATTTAAAAATAAACGAGTAAATTAACGCAAAAATCCGTTAAATAATAAATTAAATTACATTAAAAAAATGGCTTCAAAAAGCACTTTCTGGTTTTCTTACTTTTCTTCTCTTTTTATCGTTGTTACAGGCTTGTGAACGACGTCTAAACCAGCCAATCAGATAAGCGCAAACCCGCCAGCCTTCGGGAACTCAAAAACACAGGACCAATCGTGGCGTTCGGAAGGCGGGCCTTATTAGTGAACGGCAATAAAACGAGGGCGTCATATTTCACCGCTGCCATTGGCCAAGTGAAGTCACGTGAGTCCAAACGTGACTTGCACTTAATTAATATTTATATAAACTTCTTTTATAACGTTTTGTTTACTGATGCAATTAACTCTAAACATGAAAGAAAATCTATCTGTCCATCCATCCATCCATCCAACTACACATCAAGATGCCTATTCATTTGTTCATCAATCTTTCTATCCATCCATCAAACTATCCATGCATGCATCCATTTATCTTCATTTCCATCCAGCCATCTTTCCATCCATCTGACTATTAATCAATGCATCATACTATCCATCCATTCACCTTACTACCCATACCCTTATGATCCATCCATCCATCCATCCATCTTTCTATCCAATCATGAAACTTCCATCCACCTTTCTTCTCCCTCGTTCTAATCCTTATACAGTGTAGGTGTATGGTGATTAAACACTTGTAGATAGTCATCAGGCTCGAGTGGAAATGAGAGACACGAGGAGAGAGATGATGGTTTGAGGAACTACACAAGATGTTTGGAAAAACCTACCTGCTTAGTTCCTTCATAAACTATGTGCAAGCGTAGCTAGAACAACTGATGCGGTTTTGCGTGTTCACACCAAATATTGATTTGATTCGGGTTTCTCTTCTGTTCATTTACTTTCCATTGTGTTCATTGATAAAGATTATAAGTGATAAACGACACGTGCCGTTCACGTTACGACGGCTCAGTAAGTCAAGTCGAATTATTTAAACAGAATATTTTATTGGTTCAGCAGACTGAAAAAATGGGTGAGTTTTGTGGTTCCCAACCTTCAACCTTCACACCCCCCAAACACACAGCTAATATTAAAACGGGTTGCTTTTGTTCCATTCTTTCCTTTTTTTTTTTTCTTCCATCTAAACACTGATAAAAACAAAAACAAATACTGGACAGGAAAATTTTACAAATACGTGATTTTTTTTCCTTGTCAGACCAGTGTTTCGTTCGTTCTTCCTTTTTTTTTTTTTTTTTTTCCTGCAGAGGCACATTTGCACATCCACAATAATATGCACACGAGAGTTACACAAAAGACGAAGGGTAAAAAGGGAAAGAGTAAAATGACAAACACAAAAAAACAAAAAAAACAAAAAACAAAAAAAAAAGATACAGAAAACACACAGGACAGATACAGTACTGCTAAAACAAACAAACAAAAACAACAACAAAAAAAAAAACGCTTTTTTTCTTTAATACTTGAACAAATTCAGCCGATGCAACATCTTAAAATCCGGAAGGGTAAGAGCTATACAGGTTCCCTAAAGTAAAAGGGGATTTCAGCGCCAGAGGGGGCAACAGAACAAAGACTATTTACACTTGTGTTTGTGTGTATTTTTGTGTGTGTTGAATTTTCACATGTAACAATGAGAAATGAAGCGCGAGTCGCGGGGAAGCGACGAGGCGACGAAAGCTTGCTTGCGGCAGAAAGGACGAGCAAAATACAGCTGAAGCGGACGCACGACTCCGAAAAAGTCTAACTGCTCAAAACAAAACAAAAAAAAATCTTCTGACATGTTCCAGGGCTTTTCAAAAGCGCTGCCACGGTGAATCTGTCGGAACGCTGGAACGTCAGTTCACTCATCTCCGCTCTCGTCTTCCGGCCTTCCGTCGCACCTGGACACATCACAAGACAACACGAAAAATTAAGACTGTTTACGACCCTTCGGAATTCCTAGGTTAATCCCCGAATTACGTTCGTCCGATTTACGTTTATTTTCGAATTTTCCGATGATGACGGTGATACGATACAATTGTAACGATTTACATTTATGGCATTTAGCAGACGCCTGCTTTCTAAAAAAATAAAAGAATGCAAGTTTTGCGCTCTTGGCAAACGTAGCAGCGTATGTGTGTATGTACGTGTTTTTTCCCCCCCGCGATCCAATTTTAGTCCTCGTCTCTCTTTTTTTGTTTTTGTCGGACACTGAAACGGAGCGCACTCATCAGTTTTATAAGCTACAGGTGTTCTCCTAACCGCTCGTTTCATCCGACTCTGTGCGACCGCATATATATATATATATACTGTAAAATTCACACATTACGGTACTGTGATTTGCTCTTCTCTGCTAAATTATGACAATCATTCTAGTTTTCAGCCCAGTGGTTTACTTTAGGTGAGGAATCCTGCGACTCCTCTTCGGCCTCCTCGTCACTAGGCTGTGACGTCTCCATCTCTTCCTCAGACTCGTCCTCTTGGCTCACAGCTGCCCGAGTTCTTCCACCTCTGGAATATGAAGCGAGCGAGTTTTTAATATATAAATATATAAATATATATACACAAATCCAAAAATTAGTAACTTCAACATTCACATACAGTCTATGGACAAATGTATTGGGACACCTGAGGTTTGAAGCAATATATGGTGAAGGTGCTTTACACTTGTCACATCACTTCACAGCACTGTCCCAGTGATGTTAGGAAGCAGATGGCTTGGTGATACTGGGACTTGACCCCCTGACCTTCTGCACATTAACCTTTTCTCACAACTTCCCTGAATCTTCACCAAACTGTTACCACAATTGTATGACTGCTTTGGATCCCGTAGCATGAAATTTTCCCTTCAAATGATGTAGGAGACCCAAACCTGTTCCAGCATCTCAATGCTCCTGTGCACAAAGCCAGCTTCATGAAGATACGCTTTACATGGGTTGAAAATTGTGTCAAATATCATGAGAGGCCTTCTACAGAGCTTTAACCTCAATCATATTGAAGAGGATGAATGTGAAGGCTGATTGCACCCACAAACACTGACTGCTTCCTCACCTCACCTACATCAATAACTGACTTTACACTTATCACCCTTGTGGCTCAAGAAAGCTCCACAAAATCTAGTGGAACATCTTCCCAGAAGAGTGGAGCTCATTGTAAGAGCAAATGAAGACCAAATGTGAAATGGGATGTTAAAAAAAACACAATCTTATGGTCAGGTGTCCACAAACTTTTGTCCATAGAATGTTGCATTCATCAGCGCCTATAGTTTGCTGGAACTATCGGCAAATATTCATACCGATAGTTTTTCCGGGTTGTGTCTGTTAAGAAGGCCTGCTGTCTTTATACAGCGAATTACTGATGCTACGTGTTGTTTGTTTTGACACGTGAGACTACGTGCTGTACCTCGTTCATCTTGGTTCATACTGCATTAACTAAAGTTAACTGATGAAATGAAAATGGACTTAATAAAAAAAATTTTAAAAAGTATTCGTTAATGTTGAAACAACGAACAAACAATGAACATTCCTTATAAGCATTTATTAACTTCAGGTTATTTAACTTCATTTATTTGACTTCTTTTTATTCAGAATTCATTTTAATAACTATCGGTTGATTAATCGATTATCAGCAATTAGGATCCAAACTAGCTATGGGTAAAATCAGACTTAGTCTAATAAAACCCCATAATAATGTGCTGGATGAAGCAGACCTAATTTGAATAATTCACTGTCTAAACAGTATTTTAGATTCAATTTTAAAGATTTTATGCACTCGCTCGATTTCCTGATGTGGAAATGAGACTATAAACGTTTATTTGTTGCGCACCCTGTTTTTTTAGCTGCCGTTTGAGATTTAGGAGGTCGTCCTCTTCTCTTCTGTGGCGTGGACTCCACCGAATCGCTGGTGACCTCGGACACTTCCGCCCTGAGAAGAATCACGAATACGCTTGGTTAGGACGCGTCTGAGATAGAGATATATAGAGTAAGCTTTAGAGATTATTCTTGAGAAATCTGACCTCGGTTTGCGTCCTCGTCTGCCTTTAGGTTTAACTTCTTCCATATTTTCGCTGCCTCGATCTTCATCCTCGTCTTCCTCCTCCGCCTCCTGCTCGTCGTCGTTGTCCTCGTCCGGCGGCGGCACGGCCTTCCTGCGTCCTCTCCTTCCTTTGGTCACGACGGCCTCTTCCTTAGCCGAGGCGGATTTGGGAGGTCTTCCCCGGCGCCCCCTTTTGGGCGGGCTGTTCTGCTCGTCCTCGGTCTCCATGGTCGTGTCGACAATGCTGCTGTCCTCTGTCCACTGCTCCTCAGCATCCTCAGTGCTGGTGTTGGCTGCTTTTTTGCGCCCGCGTTTTGCTTTCGACTCCGGGGCCTTGTCCTCCTGGCCGGCCGCAGCACCTCGTTTGCGCCCCCTGGTGGGTTTGTCTGATTCAGACGGGCTCTTCATGGAGATGTCCTCGTTCTCACTGTGGTCCATGTCAGCAGAGTCCATTCTGAGACAAAAAAAACAAAACAAAAGAGATTGGAAAATCAGAATGATTTACAAGATCAGCAGCATCACTCTGAAAACTTAATTCACAAGTGTTGCTTACAGCATCCTTTTTTTATTCCTAATTTACATAAAATCTGCATAATTTCTTGTTGCACATTTAGTCTTTGTTACAAACCGTATTATCTCACAGTGCAAGCAGCTGAAATATTAATTTTCTAGTGATCATCATTATTATTTTTGACATTTACATATTAAATGTTTTGGAACCTATATATTAATGACAACAAATGAGAGCGATCACAGGGTCTCCATGAAATGCGAGATCCTTATTCAGGACAATATGAAGGTTGATTAGACTAATTAATATGCGCCTATAATTATCATTACCTTCATAACCCCCTGAGCTAAGAACACTCCTGAAAGGTCAAACTCTACACACATTCCTTTTTTTTTTTGTCCTTTATTAAGCATTAGGTTGTAAGCGTAACATATACACGATATGGAAAAAAGTATTGGGACACCTGGACACTTGACTTTTCCAGCCATATGTGGTTCTACCACAAAGTTGAAGGCACACAAGTGTAAGTCTTTGGATTCATGACATTTGATCTTCACTTCAACTAGGAGACCCAAACCTGTCCCAGCGTGACGATGTCCCTCAGCACCAGACGTGGGAAGCAACTGTACTTGCGTAGATTTTTTAGGTATCAGTACTTCACTATTTATTTTTACTTTCCCTCATTACATTTTTGACACAAATATCTGTACTTTCTACTTCGTACATTTTCAATCCAGACTCGTTCCTTTAGTTTTAATCTATTTGGTGACTTTTTTTCTTCTCACTGCGCACCGTTTTCAGCCAATCAACCTCTTTCCTGTCATTGCGCGGCTTTTTCAATCTACCGCTGGTGAATTATTTCCTGCTTCTCACATACCACAGATATATGGATAGTTTAGGAAGCTCACAAAGAGCGCGACAGATGACATCAACAAGTCTGGGGTTAACGTGGATGAGACAGAGGGAGTCAGTGATGTAAACGTGACTGAGAACGGAGACATTCCTTATCACATGACCATCATCTTTTCTCTGCTTGTGTTCTATATGGTGGATGTTCAGCCTGGACACATTAATTAGGTAACAACATTTGAAATTAATTTCTATCAATATATTAATATGATGTGAGGTCCAGTTACCAGCGTGACACTAAAACAGGTAGAAGTAATGACTATCGTAATTTCCGGACTATAAAGCGCATATATAAGCCGCACCCACTGAATTTGACAAATATTTTTATTTTTAACATAAATAAGCCGCAACTGAGTAATGAACTTTACACAGGCTTCAACGAAAGACACTTTACACACGGTGTAACGGGTGAAATATGTTGCGCTTCCTTTAGGAGCATAGCGGTATTTTGGGAAAACACCGGCACAACATTTATTTCCGGTATTACTGCGTGTGTGCAAGAACAAGGAATATCTCCTTATTATTTTCTGATGCTCATTTTTAAGTTTCTTTGACTAACCCGTAACGCTGTTGCCAAGAATAATAAAAAAGCACGAGTTTTGGAAAGCTGTCTGTGCTTATATGATTTCTGTTGTAACTGGAGTTAGCGAGCTCTCCCTTCACCCAGACTCAACGCGTTACAACGGCTTGTATCTAAACAGTAGCCTACCAAGTAAGTCATTGTTCACTGTCTTCCTCCTTCCTTTCACAACTATTTCTCTCGGGAGTTTATCTTTTGGCATCGTCGTGCGTTTAAAAAAAAAGTTTTTTCTCCCGATGCCGTGCAGCTCAGAACACAGGTGAGGTGCGTTTTTTCGTTTCCGTTCGGAAATTTAATTGCTCTAATGTTATGGGGTTCAGTTTTTTGGCTTGAAGTTTGTGAAACCGGGAAAAACCCAGGAAAAAAACATAAATTAACTGCTTCGTTGTTTAAGCCACGGGGTGGAAAAACGTGGGAAAAAAGTAGCGGAAAAAAGTAGCGGCTTATAGTCCGAAAAATTCGGTACTTTTTTACGTCAGAGCCAAAAATTCTTTACTTGAACTTGAGGGAAAAAGTGCAGTCAGAACATCAACTTTCACCCGAGTCCTTTAAAACATGAATATCTGCACTTCTACTAGAATGAAGGATGTGTGTTCTTTTGCCATCTCTGCTCAGCACAAATCCAGCTCCATGAAGATATGCTTTACATGGGTCTGAATGGGGAAGATCTCCTGCGAGTGCACCGATCTCAACCCTATATTACAGGATGAATGAACGCTGACTGCACCTCAGGCCTCCTCACCACACCTACATCAGTACCTGACTTCAACACCCTTGTAGCTGAATAAATCTCAATTCTCCACAAAAAATCTAGAGGAACATCTTCCCAGAAGATTTCCCAGGTTACTATAACGGCAAAGGGCGACCGAATGTAGAATTGGATGTTCAAAAAAGGTGGGCCCTTGAGCGAGGCCCCTTAAACCCTCAACTGCTCAATGTGTATAAATGAGATAATTGTAAGCGGATGGTTGCGTCTTCAAAATGCCGTAAATATATAAAGTATATATATTTCATCTAAAATATCTTATTATATTCGCCGTTCTTCTCTGCATTCATTGTAAAAGCATGCAATAAACTCATGTAACAAAATCTGTACAGTACTTTATATCTGGAAAAATGTAAAATCTTTAAAAACATATTTGTTCATTATCATTTAAATCTGTAGTGCTGATTAAAGAAAAAGATTTAAACAGACACTTGATATTCAGCCGTCTCTCAAACTGTTAAGTATGCGCTAGTCTCTGATTAAAACACAGCCGGCTCGCTTGATTACAGCCGTCTGAGGACGGGAACGAATTCCCATTGTGCTGCATTCAATGGGTTCGCTGAAGAGGTCCTTCGTCTCCCAGCGTCTCCGAGCGTCTCCTGCTTTTCCAGCTGAAGTGGTGTGTCGATGCCAGCAGGATGTGGGGAAGCTGTAATCACTCGTGTCTTGTGATGCAAATGTATTTCAGCTCACACCTTTTCACCCGTGCCAAGACCTCACAGATACATGCGTCTTTTCACTTCACTTTTTTTTTTTTTTTGCTTTTAGGAAGGTTGCGTACCATCTGTACGATTCAGAAAGGGAGGAAAATCTATAATCCGGGGGTCTGGGACAAGAGGACAAATCATAAATTCATTTGTGCCCCCGTGATCTGCAATAAAGTGCCAAATGATGTCATTTTTACCTCCAAAGCATGAGCTCATTATGTGCGTTTATATTGTACTTCTTATATTTATTGTATTGAATCCTGAAAGCACTGATTATGTATCTATAGTCCTTTCCGTTTGCTCAAAAATTTGTGGACACCTGACAGATTGGTATCTGCTTTCTGAACATCCCATTCCACATTCGGTCCTCATTTGTTGTTATAATAACCTCCACTCTTCTGGGAAGATGTTCCACTAGATTTTATGTAGATTTGGAGGAGATTCCTTCAGCCACAAGGATGTTAGTAAAGTCAGGTAGGTGAGGTGAGGTAAGGTAGCCTGGGTTTTTAATAGCAGCTCTATAGCAGGAGACCGAAAAACCTTTTGTGCCCAAATTCAGCTACATGAAGATATGCATCATTTTTATACAATCTGTATAAGCTGTGACTGAATGTTTTCGAGAGCAGGCGGTCAGAAATTCAGAAAACAGTCCCGTGCAGGGCTCCATTATCATACTTTTGAGATAAAATACAGTAATCCCCCCGCTTTACCGCGGTTCGAATCTCACGCGTTTCCCACATAAATTGCGTTCGCCACATAACTAATTTGTTTGGCTGATTTATGGAGTTTTTCATTACTGAAAATTTAATTATTAATTATAAAATAAAGTAAAATGTTAATACAGTAAAGTACCGTAAAGATAAAATACCATTTTTGGGATGCCGCCCGTTTATAAACGGGGGATTGCTGTATATTAAACTTCTGCTTGTGTGTGTACCCACTGGATATGGTCTCTACATGTTCACCCTTACACTCTACACATTTGCTCATCGACAGCAATAGATTTTCAGTCATTTCCATCGATTTGTTTGAAAGAACATATTTCAACATACTACGTTCCTATTGGTTCCTGTCTTTCAGTCAAATTTCACTTCCGACTTTGCCAACAACCCCAATACAGATGATAAAACCAGTGCATTTTGATACACATGATCGTAAGAACCTGTTAAAAGGTCAAATACACAATCAGACATGATTATATCATGAGAAGTGGTAATTCTGTGTTTAAAATGTTGGACTGCGGTCCTGAAGGGCCATTGAGTAAAAAAAAAAAAAAACCCTGCAGATGTGAATAAGATATTATAAGTAATTAGACATTATATATAAATGTAATTGCAGAATGTTTACACACACTCAGGTTTACTACCTTCCTTTGCTGCGGCCAGGAGAGCTGGGATTAGAGTTGCTGCTGGCGTTGCTGATGGTCTCCATGCGTGATAGTTTGGTCTGCAGCTTGCCCGTAGCCGATAGCGGTTTGTTCACGGCTCCGAGTACGTTCGCCGATTTGGGCTGGAAACGAGAGGAGCAGGGAGAAACGTTTTACTGCACAAAGTACTGCTTTCATCCATTCAGACTTTAAATATACACTCGCATACACCTTTTTAGGAACACTTGCACATTTATTCAGTTGTCATCAGTCAATCGTGTATAGTATGAGTAGCATAATGCAGAACAAAAAAACAATCTGAGTGATATCTGTTAGTTGGAATGAAACATCTGATCTTCATTTAGCAGTCTGTGGACAAAAAGCACTGAATAAGCAGCAGTTCTGTGGCTGAAAAATGACTTCAGATCAGATAAAAATGGTACAAGAGACTCAAGTACGAGTCAGAAGAATGGGCTACAACAGCAGAAGACCACACAGGATTTTTCTCCTACTAATCAAAAAACAGGAGTCTGAGGACATCTCTGGCAGTAGTGAGGTGCATCTCCATAACTGAGGCTGATGTGATTCCCATTCCGATGCACAGTTTCGATAAATATGAAGAAGCTACCGATGCGATGCGATTCACCCCTATTACAATGCAGTGGGATCCGATTTCAATTCGACTCAACACGATGCGATTCAATGGAAATAAAATGACTAGGGCTGAAATGATTCCTCGAGTAACTCGAATACAAAAAAATTTCAATTTGTTTAGTCAATTTAACTGCACACGGAGCACCCTGTTTCCCACGGAGCATTTTTACTGACGCACCACCCGCTAAACTCTGGAGCACTCTGGACAGGTAAACAACAAAAGACATAATTCTGAATACAAAAATGAAGGAACGGGGGGAGAACACGCTTTTCTCAGGGTGCGCCTCGCTCTCAGTAGCGTTGTGATACATCTCAGCAGTGGTGCTGAGAGAACGCCCTCAAGAAACAGTTTAGCAACGAGAAAACGATCTACATATCAAATAACGCACCCCCCACCCCGCCCTGGCTTAGATCCGCTATTTTTTCAAAAGCTGTATTGTTCTCATTGTCTTTTTCTCTTTCTGTGTATTCTCTCTTTATTCCAGTACAATCGTTCTTGTTCAGCTCTCAAATTGTTTATGAATTGATGATGTAGACGTGCACAATTCCCCCGTCCTTTTTTCAGTTTCTCTTTTTCCCCCTCTCTGTAAATCACAATCGACATTGAACGACATGCTGCTCAAATTCAATACTGTTGACTATTATAGTCTTATTATTTTCATATAATGAACAAGCTGCCCAACTGACTGAAAATGAAAAACAATCCCCAAACGTCCACACTTTAACGACTTAAATTAATTAAAAAATGATGTAGTACCTTTCCAGGGGTAAAAAATGACTTCATCTCAGGAGGAAGATAATTTTTGGTGTTGCTGAAATTCTGTGAGAACGAAAGAGGGGAAGAAAAGGAGGTTTATTGCGCGTGAAGAACTTCAAGAAAACGTTTTAATTCCTCTTATTCTACAGCAGTCTGCCAACATCAACAGTTTTTATTGAGAAATTATCCTTAGATTATATTTTGTAAAAAGTCCATGAATGATGTCATCACTGATGGACGGACAGACAGACAGATTAATAAATGAATAGATGGATAGACAGACAGACGAATAAATGAATAGATAGATAGATAGATAGATAGATAGATAGATAGACAGACAGACAGACAGACAGACAGACAGACAGACAGACAGACAGACAGACAGACAGACAGGATAGAAAGATTAGACAGACAGATGCATAGATAGATGTATAGACAGACAGATAGATAGACAAATACATGAATGGACAGACAGATAACACCGACAGACAGACTGTATAGATAAATTAGACAGACAGACAGATGCATAGATAGACAGATAGACAGACAGATCTTTGTCAATGCATATTACAGCCAGCAGCAATGGCACGGGCCATGAATGTAAGTATTCACTTACAATAACAGCAGTTACACAAGTTACTATGGAAACCCAAATGCATTAGAACTACCGCTCGACTGTCAGATTCGCCGTTACGGAAAATTTCTCAACACCTTTTGACCAATCAGATTCGAGCATCGGTAGTGAACGCTGTGATACAAACCATAATGATGAATGTACTGGGTTTATCGCAGCAGGTACATCACCTTATCAGGCTGAGTGAAGTAGCGTGCGGGCAGCACGGGGTCTTTCGGTGACTCCAGGCTGTACGTGGTGCTCTTGGAGATGACGATGTTCATGGCTACGTCGCACACCGTGTAGAGTTTCTGAAAGGAGACGAGGATTTCGGAAAATATGAAGGAATTTTTTTTAAAACATGACGACATCACTCAGAGGGGGGAAAATCTCTCACCTCGTTTATCTTTGGATCGTCTGGACACTGGCCGTCTTTCGTCTGTTTGATGTTCTCTACCATTTTCCGTATGAACGCGTGGCTGTTGTTCTCGTTTTTCGACATTAGGATCTCCAAAATAAACCATAACGCCCTGAAGATAAAGGAGCAGAACGAGGCATGTCATTTTTTTCCAGCATTAAAGCCAAAGCCACTGGAAAAATCGATCTCTCTGGCTTTGCTTCATTTTTAAAGCATACAGAAATCTGTCAAAACCCATCAAACACACACACACACACACACACACACACACACACACACACACACACACACACACACACACACACACTCACTCCTTGATGTCTTTGAGCTGCTCTATGTCTTGTACTTTGACGTAGTCCGGGTCGTGAGCCAGCAGATGAATGGCGTACGGCACCACGTACTCCGGCAGCAAGGAGATCAGCTTATCTACAAAAGACACGTGTTCGATCTTATTATCGTTAGTGAACATTGCGATTTACCCCGTTATGATGCGGTTTCTATTTGATTCGACACAACGGGGAAAAATATACGATTCGATGCAATTCATTACCGTACAAATAGTTCACTTTTATCTATTTAGTTCATAAATAAAAGCAGACGTTCTTTTCCTGTTGTGTCTGCAGGAAGTTACAGCTCTACCTCTGCCATGTTAATCCGTATTCTATGTGTAGATTGCAAATGCACATGTCTTGGTTTGCACGTTGAATAGAATGAAATTGAATGTGAGAGAGAGAGAGAGAGAGAGAGAGAGAGAGAGAGAGAGAGAGATGTTAGTAAACTTGGATGTTAGTAAAGTCAGGTACTGATGTAGGTAAGAAGGACATGAGCTCATTAAAAGGCCTGAGCTGTCCCTGATCTACAGCGTGATGGAGAGGACAGGAGTGTACATGGACTCACCGCTGACTGCGGCGTGCTGCTTGATGTACTCCCTGCGCAGGTTGATGTTTTTGACCAGGCACTGGCGAGCGTAAGCCCTGCGCTCCTTCACGGGGTCTTTGGCGCACAGAGCGAACACTGCCAAGTACTCCAGCGGGAGCCTCAGCCGACACAAACCCTTGTGCAGCTTCTGGGCAAAAGCCTGACGCACCTGGTAACACTCGTCCTGAGGACACAGACGTAACGGAGCAATGACTGACAAACGAATAAAGACATGAACGATGTAAGCACTAGCGTGACCGAAACCGTCAGAAAAGTGGAATCAGGCGATCAAAGAAGCCACGTAAGACCAGCAGCAGGACTGACACGATGACTCAGCACATAGTTTTGATACGGAGCTCACGCTGCTCCGTCTCACGTCATTAAACCAGACCGGGCGGCTATTAAAGGAGACTTACAGGAGCTATAATGCTGTAATGAAAAACGCTGCGAATCTTACATTGATGACCAGAGCACAAAGCTGGTACTGCTCCAGGGTGATGATCTCATGGTAGCAAGGCTCCTGGGCCAGACGCAGCACCGCGCAGCCAGCCGCCAGGCGGAGGCGAGACATGTCCGGCTTCCTGTACACACACACACACAGACACACACACAGACACAAACACAGGTATTTTGTTTTAAAAAACACACAAACATACACGTCACGTTTTTTTTTTGGACGGGTTTTCACCCCATCAGTATCTGACTTTACCCCTGTGACTGAATGAATATGTGCAAACTTTAGTCCATATTGTGTGCGTCACTGCTATAAAGTGCATAAAGAACAACCTGCTCATACTGAATGGTACCTCAGTGGCTAAGATGTTGATCAGAATGTCATGAGATTCAATCACAGCATCCTAAACTACCACTATTGGGTCCTTGAGCAAGAGCCCTTAAACCCTCAACCACTGAGGCAATGTTCTGTCAGCATTTCTGTTATAAAGCAGCTGGAAGGAACATGGAGATTTTACTACTGTAGGATTCAGTAGAAAGAATGAAAAGAACGATTCAGACTACACGACTAGTTCTAGCCACTACTGCAGTGCTTTGCTCCTTCTCCATCGCCTAATGAATACATTTTTACTCAAGCCTAAGGAGAAACCTGTATGTAGCCCTTCAGGACTCACTCACCCCATCTTAGCTTGTTCCGTCAGATCTCCATCGCTGTTCAGTATGGCAGTGAGCATCCTCAGCGTCGAGTTCCCCGACTTGCTCTGGTTGTTCTTCACCCCGAGCAGCCACCTTACCATCAGCTTAATGCCCTGAATCTAAAATGAAGATTGAACAGGACAGACACGTCTGATAAGAACACAGAGAGATATTTATTTAGACCCGGGGAAAGCAAACATGGAAAAAACTCGAACCTGAAAATGTCATCAGAAAGAATCATTAGCGTACGTTGTGTTCGCATTATAGCAATTAGGTTATATATATATATATATATATATATATATATATATATATATATATATATATATATATATATATATATATATATATATATATATATATATATATATATATACATACATATACATATATACATACATACATATATATATATATATATATATATATATTATTATATAACCCACCTCCAATACCATACATATGGCTATAATGAAAAACTGAAATACCTTTGTCAGTGTTTCAGTGGAAACTTCATCATCTGGAACCCAGAGCTTCGTTGTTTTCTTGCCAGGAATCTTTGAGATGGAAATAAATAAAATGCATTAAATCTGATAAAAATCATCTGCCATTAAAAAGCAAGTGCCAACATGCAGTGTGAAATTTACTTTTGTACTTCTCAGATCAGGTTTTTTCCATTTCAGTACATTACATTTCTTTCTGTTTTTAAGAGAGAGTTTTAATGCCACGTCAAGAGACTTTAATGCTCTCCAAGACAGTTACTATATTAAATATTAAGTATAATACCATCAATGTACACAAATATTGACCAGGATCGCTCCCAATGAACATCTCAACATCTTCAGCTCTGCTACCTCCAGCTCCACCTCCTGTCTTTTACTCAACGCCACTGTCTCTAATCCATACAACATCTCAACACCACAAAGCTGCCACTGATGGGCCCTTGAACAAGGCCCTTAAGCTTATCTGCTCCAGGGGAACCATATGAAGACTAAAAAGACTGAAGAAATGATTTCTTTTTGAGATTAATAAAGTGCTCTAAATTATAAATGAAAACAAAAGATTTTTTTGATGTAATAAAACGTGGAATTTTAGAAACGAGTGATGAAGTCCTGTGTTCCTTACACCGTATGATACATGATCATATTTGACCTTGTTTATCCCTTCTTCATGGTTTGTTTAGTTCCTCCACCACTTCAGACTAAATTCTAAAAGAAATTCATTTTCATGCTTTTGAACACTGACTGTGCAACTCACTGACATTTGGCTGTTCTACATACCCTGTCGTTCATTAGCAGGTCTTTCACGATGAAGTTGGCCACCAGCGATTTAAGAGGTCCGGCGAACTGCTCAGGTGCCAGCATGGCCAAGTGCCCCAGCGTGGTAAGAGGAGTTATCAGCTGCTCCATGTTCTCCGTGTCCAGACTTTTGTGCAGAGGCTATAACCGAGAAAAGGCTTAGAATCAGCATGAGGCTGAGGTGGACGTTCAGAGAAGTTAACAGATTGAATACTGTTGTTAAAACGTTCACCTCAAAAATCTGTGCGAAGTGGGTGTCTCTGTTGGAGAACATGGCATGGATGCAGCGGATAGCGTACTTGGCCTGGCGAGGAGGTCCCTTTTTGGCTTTGTGTTGAAGCACCGGTAAAAGAACCCTAGAGACACAAAGGCAAACAAGATTTACATGATTGAACTGCACAAACATTACTGATAAGCCAGAAAAAAAGAGATTAGCAATATACATGCAGAAAATGAATACTAAATCAAAGAAGAACCTAAAAAAAGAATTTACAATGCTCAAAGAACCACCTACAATGCTCAGAAAAGAACCTACAGAGCTCATAGAAGAACTAACAGAGCTCATAGAAGAACCTACAGTGCTCATAGAAGAACCTACAGTGCTCATAGAAGAACTAACAGAGCTCATAGAAGAACCTACAGTGCTCATAGAAGAACCTACAGTGCTCATAGAAGAACCTACAGTGCTCATAGAAGAACTAACAGAGCTCATAGAATAACCTACAGTGCTCATAGAAGAACCTACAGTGCTCATAGTAGAAATAGAAGAACCTACAGAGCTCATAGAAGAACGTACAGTGCACATAGAAGAACCTACAGTGCACATAGAAGAACCTACAGTGCACATAGAAGAACCTACAGTGCACATAGAAGAACCTACAGAACTCATAGAAGAAATAGAAGAACCTACAGAGCTCATAGAAGAACCTACAGTGCACATAGAAGAAACTATAGTGCACATAGAAGAACCTACAGAGCTCATAGAAGAAATAGAAGAACCTACAGGGCTCATAGTAGAAATAGAAGAACCTACAGAGCTCATAGAAGAACCTACAGTGCACATAGAGGAACCTACAGAACTCATAGAAGAACCTACAGAACTCATAGAAGAACCTACAGAACTTATAGAAGAACCTACAGAGCTCATAGAAGAACCTACAGTGCTCATAGAAGAAATAGAAGAACCTACAGAGCTCATAGAAGAACCTACAGAACTCATAGAAGAACCTACAGTACTCATAGTAGAAATAGAAGAACCTACAGAGCTCATAGAAGAACCTACAGTGCACATAGAAGAACCTACAGAACTCATAGAAGAACCTACAGAGCTCATAGAAGAACCTACAGTGCTCATAGTAGAAATAGAAGAACCTACAGAGCTCATAGAAGAACGTACAGTGCAGATAGAAGAACCTACAGAGCTCATAAAAGAAATAGAAGAACCTACAGTGCTCATAGAAGAACCTACAGTGCTCATAGTAGAAATAGAAGAACCTACAGAGCTCATAGAAAAACCTACAGTGCACATAGAAGAACCTTCAGTGCACATAGAAGAACCTACAGACCTCATAGAAAAACCTACAGTGCACATAGAAGAACCTACAGTGCTCATAGAAGAAATAGAAGAACCTACAGAGCTCATAGAAGAACGACAGTGCAGATAGAAGAACCTACAGTGCACATAGAAGAACCTACAGTGCACATAGAAGAACCTACAGTGCACATAGAAGAACCTACAGAACTCATAGAAGAACTAACAGAGCTCATAGAAGAACCTACAGTGCACATAGAAGAAACTATAGTGCACATAGAAGAACCTACAGAGCTCATAGAAGAAATAGAAGAACCTACAGGACTCATAGTAGAAATAGAAGAACCTACAGAGCTCATAGAAGAACCTACAGTGCACATAGAAGAACCTACAGAACTCATAGAAGAACCTACAGAACTCATAGAAGAACCTACAGAACTTATAGAAGAACCTACAGAGCTCATAGAAGAACCTACAGTACTCATAGTAGAAATAGAAGAACCTACAGAGCTCATAGAAGAACCTACAGAACTCATAGAAGAACCTACAGTGCTCATAGTAGAAATAGAAGAACCTACAGAGCTCATAGAAGAACCTACAGTGCACATAGAAGAACCTACAGAACTCATAGAAGAACCTACAGAGCTCATAGAAGAACCTACAGTGCTCATAGTAGAAATAGAAGAACCTACAGAGCTCATAGAAGAACGTACAGTGCAGATAGAAGAACCTACAGAGCTCATAAAAGAAATAGAAGAACCTACAGTGCTCATAGAAGAACCTACAGTGCTCATAGTAGAAATAGAAGAACCTACAGAGCTCATAGAAAAACCTACAGTGCACATAGAAGAACCTTCAGTGCACATAGAAGAACCTACAGAACTCATAGAAGAACCTACAGAGCTCATAAAAGAACCTACAGTGCTCATAGAAGAAATAGAAGAACCTACAGAGCTTGTAGTACTCACTTATGCACTAAATGCAAATCAAATCTAAGCATCACACTCACGATTTGATGTGTGGGAAACTCTCCTCCAGTTTTCCACCGGTGTTTTTGAAAATCTGCAGTGCCGCCTCGGCCACCTTCTCATCGTCCATTTTCAGACAGCCAAGTAGAGACTCGAACGTCTCGGCCGAGTGAAAGGACACGGGGTGAGTAAAGGACAAAACCTGAGAAGACCAGACACTTATTATGCGTAATTATGGAGCAAAACAATCAGATCTGAACCTGAAGCTCGTGGCCTGAATAGTGTGAGTCATCACGGAAATCTGTTCGCAACCTAGTCGTCATGGAGAACTGAATCCATAGATACCTTGAGCAGTTCCAGGCCTGCGCGAATGGCCTGCTCGGTGGGAACACCTTCGTCGTCGTCGTCGGCCGTTCCTTCGATGGACTTGTTTACCTGTTTTATAAGCGCACTGTGGAGGAAAAATAAAGAAGAGAGAGACGAACGGTCAGTGTCGGGGAGAAGAAGAAGAAGCCGCGATGAGACGTCGGATCGCTGTACCTGATTGACTCGGTGTCGATATGGACGGGAGCGATCCTCTCCAGTAAGAACTTCACCATCTCCAGAAAAGGGTTACTAGGTTGTTTGGGGCTGCCCAGTTTTTTGGTGATCTCTTTCTGTAAAAGAGCACAAAGCTCAGATTAGAAACCTGAACTATTAAACAGCAATTTACTTCATTTGCCTGGAAAGAAGGTTGATCTGGATGTATAATAAAAGTCCTTACCACGCAGACCTCTGCCTGTTTGCAGGAACAGGTCGGGCTGACCAGTGTCTCCAACTGCTTCCTAATCTTCTCATCTTCCTCCAGAACCTGTGCCAGCTTCTTCACAAAATCCTGTGCCTTCCCTGGATCAGGCAAGTTTCCTTAAAAAAAAAAAACACAGAGAAAATAAAGACACCAGTGCGGTAACGCTACGATAACACGATACACGAGGACTGGAGCGATGCGACACATACTTGTGATGACCATGACCTTCGAGAAGACGGCTTTGTTGTAGGAATCCGACTGGGAAAGAAAAGGCACATCTCAGGTTAAAATGTTAAACGCGACCGTGCTCGGTGTTATTGGCGCAGAGAACAGAGAGGACGTACTTTGGGCTGTTTAACCAGATCCAGCAAATCTTTGACATTGTGTCTCAGCATGTTCTGGCACTTCCACATTTCATTCAGGGCTCTGAGAATAAAACATCGAGTCGATATTACACTTCGGTTTCATCTGTTATCAAAATAAAAAACATTTAAAAATACTGCTTGTTACAAAGCACCCGTAAAGAAGAGTTCCGGAAACACGCCTTTGTAGCGGTGTAGCGTTTATCATCAGCTGTTACCACGGAAACAGGCGCGTTGATACAAACCTAAAATTCGGACAGAACAGACTTGAGGCCAGTAAAGAAAGAAGCGCCGCACTTACTTGACTGCGTTTGTATCCAGCGTCGCGTACAGGTAATACAGGCACTTCATGCGTTCTGCAGTCTCCAGATTATGAGGGACCATGTACTGGGCAAAGATTCTCTCCACAAGCAACCTGGCATGTTAGACACGATGATAAGTGTTAGAAACACTTCAATATGATACACACTGTTCGCTTTTAGTTCGGTTTCAGACGGAGCAAATCATAAATATGCATAAGTGCCTTTTTCCTGTTCTGTCTCCAGGAAAGTTACAGCTCTACCTCTGCCATGTTAATCTGTATTCTATAATAGTCTCAGGATGTGCTTCGGCCTCCATAGCATTGCGACGCGTCGTATTTACATGGTAGCGGCAGCGCTGGGAGAACGCGCTCGAGAAACGGTTTAGTGGAAAGAAAATCGAGCTACGTATCAAATTTTGGTTGCAAATAATCGGTCACTTTCTACATAATAATAGTATAGCGCAACTACTACTAAGTATTTTCCGGACTATAAGCCGCTACTTTTTTCCCACGCTTTGAACCCCGCGGCTTAAACAACGAAGCGGCTAATTTATGGATTTTTCCTGGGTTTTTCCCAGTTTCACAAGCTTCAAGCCAAAAAACTGAGCCCCATAACATTAGAGCAATGAAATTATGGAACGGGATTAGGTGAACCAATGAAATTCTTTATATTAAATCAGATGCGCTCCCACTGAATCGGGCCGCACCACATCATAAATATGGATGATGTTCCTCTGACGTTTGACCTGGCGTTTACTCGGACTGTCTACAGGAAAAACTTCACCGGTGGTGATTTTTAAACGCACAACGATGCCAAAAGATAAACTCCCGAGAGAAACTGTTGTGAAAGGAAGGAGGAGGACAGTGAACAATGACTTTCTTGGTAGGCTGCTGTTTAGATACAAGCCGTGTTACAGACACTGTCTTTCATTAAAGCCTGTGTAAAGTTCATTAGTTTCAGTGTAGACACCTGCGGCTTATAGACAGGTGCGGCGTATTTATGTTCAAAATAAATATCTTTGTCAAATTCAGTGGGTGCGGCTTATATTTGGGCACGCTCAATAGTCCGGAAATTACGGTACATAGAAACAGTTTAAATCTATGACTTTTTAGGACCATAAAGAATGAAAAATAAAATCGCTTTTTGAAATCGACGCGTCACATCGTTACCCTTTATGCCGATGCGTATCTGTGAATCGTACCATCCTCGTTATATTATATTTAGCGCCTCCTAGGCAGCAGAGTCATCACTAGGCTCTGCAAAAAAACTGATGTGCAATGCAAAACAGTGAGACGTGACAGGACACCATGAAACGTCTCTAAATATAAACAGGAAATGAGTGATAAAGCCAGATGCTGTCAGTATGATCCCCCTCTACATCTCTCTCCTCATCTACGCTCTCAAGACTTCACGCGATTACATCAGTGCCTTTTTTCATGCAGCAACTCCATCTCTCCATCTCTCTGGAGGCGGGGGAGGAGTGTGTATTCATAGCGCACTACATCATCATTATTATTCCCTCATGCACAGCCCTGGCACGGTGCAATAGTGAGAAAGCTGAAGAGCTGATGGCGGGATTCGTGAGACAAAAAAAGTCTCTCGCAGCTCCACGGTAGCGACCGCGAGCTCGAAAAACAATCTGAACATCTGGTGCTGATGGGGATGTCGTTCATTTCAGTGTAAATATGAATTCTCTTTATAGGGGAGTGCAGATTCTGGGGGGAAAAAAAACGCAGAATCGTCGTAGTCCTTAAAATAACAAAACGAGGATTAACATCTGTATGGGCAGATGTTTGTGGACCTAAACGCTTTGTGCTTATTTTTCTCCCGTTCCATTCCTCATTTGCTCTTATAGCCAGCACTCTTCTTGGAAGATGTTCGGCGTGTGATTGTGTGGATTTGTGCGATTCATTCCCATATTGGGGTGTTGGTAAACTCAGGTTCTGAGGTAGGAGAAGTGAGGAGGCCTGAGGTACAGTCAGTGTTCACATTCATCCCAAAAGGGTTGAGGTCAAAGCTCTATAGCAGGAGATCTTCCACTCTAAAACACAGGTCGTGCTGGAGATTTCATGCTACAGCGTGTCTAGAGACATCAAATACTATTGTGTGCCTCCAAGTTTGTGGTTACAGGTTGAGGAAGAACCACATATGGCTGGAAAAGTGACAATTAAATAGGATGTATTTAAATGTAATAGCAGTAGATTTTTAACTTGAAACTAGGAGATCCAAATCTGTTCCAGCGTGACAATGCCACAGTACACACAATCCAAATCCATGAAGATATGGTGCACATGGGTTGGAGTGTAAGATCTCCTGCTGTAGAGCTCTGACCTCAACCCTAATGAACACCTTTGGTGAATGAATCTCACACAAATCTCCACACTCCAAAATCTCCAGATAAATGGAGGTCAATTATAACAACATGGAACAAATGTGGAATAGAAGGTTCAAAAAGCACATAGCGGACCTAAGAGTCAAGGTGTCCACAAACTTGAGTCAATACATATGATACATCGTTCTGACTCCACCTCCAATATCAAACACTCACCGGTCATCGATACTGTTCTGGTAGTAAATGTGCAGCAGTTTGTCTTTAATCCAGGAGATCTGTTTGGATGCTTCCTTCCCCGCCTCCGCCTGCAGAGCGTACTTCTTATAGATCTGTGCGAGGCCCATCATCGCTTCCTTACGCACCCTCCACTGTAACACAGCCACAAAATGTGCTCATAAAACACCCCTGTTATAAACAATAAATTAAAGAGGAAAAAAGCACATTCACATACACTAATGAGCTCCTGGAGAATAAATAGTGGAGTAAATCTTTCCTTCTTATATCGGTTGGATCGTATCTTACGATAATTTAATAATCTAGCAAAAAAAACGGGTACTGAATTAAATAAAACACTGCATGTAATATATTAACAAAAAAAAAAAAAAAAAAAAGAAGTACTGAATCATAAAATGTGCCAAATGAAAAAAAATATGATTATATTAACTATATTAATAAATATAATGATATATACATACACACACACACACACACACACACACACACACATATATATATATATATATATATATATATATATATATATATATTCTATTTTTCTATTTGGCACATTTTGTTATGATTCAGTACTTTTTTATTTTTTGGTAATATTTTACAGGAATATTTACATATTAATAAATATAATTATACGATGATCCGCTGTGGAGACCCCTAATAGGAGAAGCCGAAAGAAGAAGAAGAAGAAATATAATTATATAATTAACAAATTATAATTAATAAATGTAATATAGCAGTGCTGCACTCTCGTGTCGAAACAAACAGCACATGGTGTCAGCAATTTGCCTCTAGAGGCCGCTCCCGTACTACATAACAACAGCGCAACCCGGAAAAACTATCAGTATGGATTTTTTTGCAGAATGTGTGCCGTCGATGTGTGTATGGATTTAAAAGCAACTATATAACTTTGGATTGCTATTTATTTATGATTTATGGAGGGATATTACAACTTCAGGCATGCAAGGATTATATAAAAATTTACTTACATGGCCTTTTTTTTGTTTTGTTTTAATTGCTTAAGAAAAGGCAATGATTTGACATTGCCCGTGAGATCGTTTTCTTTCCTTTTCTTTTTTTGTCCGGTAGGGCAGAGGGTTGATTTAAAACACTAGGAATTAAAGCTTATGATTAACCTAATGGACATTAATTTGGAATTGGAAATTGAGAAAAGTTCCTTGGAGATATAAACATAGTACTGAAAAAATGCCATGCAAACGAATAGAGGGGAAAAAACGTCTCCTCCAGTATGCTTTGATGCGGGCGAACAGAATGAAACACAGTTAGACACCCCCTCCCGAATGCGTTTTGAAAAGGCTGGATTGCAGCTATATGCGAGTTATGGTTCAATATTTCATTTGGTCTCCTCTGCCTGGAGGCCCAGAGAGGCTGCAGATTAGATTAGGAAGAGAAATGGAGTGGAGCTCGAGAGAAACCGCAGCGCTAATGAGCTTCGGCCGGTCATATGCACTGATGTCACACGGTAACAACGGCTCAGGTTTTGTTTTTCCCCCACTAATGGAGGAGGCGGAAAAAAAGCAAAACGGCAAGAACACATCCGAACTCACCCGCTTGTCGAGGGTCCTCTCTCTGACGAAATTCAGCAAGGGATCGTTGACGAGGGCGAGGTCTTTTTTTGACGCCGTCACGATGGACACGATGACGTCGTGTCGAATGGCTTCCTCCGGATCGTGAGATCTTACTTTAAGATACTCTGAAAGCAACAAAAACACGAACGCTCCTGAATTAACGTTTACATACAAAAATAATTGTGAGCAAATTGTGATTTAATATCACATTTTGGACAAAAAATAAATCACTATCTGCCCTTTTCTACATACAAGAGCTCACGGACACCTACGATTGGTCTCCTCTGTAAATAACAGAAAAGTGATTACATTATCCTGGGAAGATCCACTGGATTTTGGAGTGTGTTTGTGGAGATGTGTGTGAGAATGATTTAGCCAGAAGGGTGTAAGTAAAAGTCAGGTAGTTGAGATGAGGAGGTCTGGGGTGCAGTCAGTGGTCTTATTTATCCCAAAGGTGTTCATTAGATTTGCAGTCAGAGCTCTATAGCAGCCACAAAGTGGATGGAAGATTTCACACTTGCACCTCCAAAGACTTTGTGGTTATGCTTTGGAAAGGAACCACATATGACCGGAAAGGTCATGTGTCCCAATATTTTTGTCCATATAGTGTAAATATACATTATATGGACAAAAGTATTTGGACACCTGACCTTTCCTGCTATATGTGGTTCTTCTGCAAACTGTTACCTCAAAGCTGGAGGCACACAATTGTACAGGACGTCTTTAGATGCACTATAATAAACTTTCCGTTCACTTAACCTTGGAAACTTAAGCTCTGGAAAATGAAGATATGGTTTAAATGGTTTGGAGAGGAAGATCTCCTGCTATAAGATCTCTGATCTCAACCCTACTGAACACATTTGGGATGAATTGGTACGCTGACTGCACCTCGGTCTCCTCACCTACATGAATACTAACATCCTTGTGGCTGATGAACACAAAATGTCCAGAAGCACACTCCAAAATCTAGTGGAACATCTTCCCAAAAGAGTGGAGAGAATTATAAAAAATTTCAAAAAAAAATTTTTTTTTTTTTTAAACATGGCTGAAATCTAGATGGCATAGGAGACTTCATCTGGTTTGAATTTAAAGAGTAAAACTAATCTAAACCCCTCTCAGGAGGTCAAGACCCCTCACCCGTGAGATCTTTCGCCAAATCCGGATGATTCATCAAGCAGTGGCTGGCGAACTTCACACACTCCAGTCGGATAGGAACGTGGATATCGTTGAACCTGAGAACGTGGTCAATAGGGGGAAAAAAAATTAAAAATTCGTACACAGATACGAATTATGAATAACCATGCAGGAGAAACGAGGAAGAAGACCTTTACCTCCCGAGGTAGCACTGCCACAGAGGCTTGTTCTGGGAGGCGAGCTCGGAGTCTTTAGCGCCGAACATCTTGGCCAAAAGCTTGACGACTTGAAGCCGCTCATCGTTATCGTTACTCTGCACGCAAACACAGAGATTATTCCTTTCAGAGCTGCAGGAAGCGAAGCGTTCGTCAATTAATACCGGTGGGATGAATGAACTCGTTTGGTCTATTCGGCGTTCCAGGCATTGCATTCCTGCATATAAACATCTGCACACTCGATGCAAGTGTGTGCAAAGCCAATATATTCAGGGCATACATCATGAAAAATTGAAAAAACTGTCTCATTCAAGCTTGGGGGTGAAAAAATATATAATAAATAAAAAAACCTGACCTGGCAATGCAGCCAAGCTAATTTGTATGCTTATACCACACACACACACACACACACACACACACACACACACACACACACACACACACACACACACACACACACTTATCAGTATGAAACAGGCAGCCTGAGGGAAGCTTGGAATAACCTTGTGTCCTGTTATAAACCTGCTGATGAAAACAGGGCGTCCTTACGCCTGTGTTTATTCACCACACTGCTTGAGATAATCGCACAAAATCCAGGAATTAATTGCGTGATTGTGTGTGTGTTCTAGGTGTCGGATTCTATACTAAAGAACCTCCAGTGTTAGACCTTAATTACACGTCTAACACGCCACAGGCTGTGGGCTCAAGTGGTAATAATGCATGCATTAGGGCGGGGTGGCAGGGGGGATGTGTGATGAATGGGTACCACAAGCTTAGGGTATCACAAAAGCTAACACTTTTCAAGTTTTTAATACTTGAATCAACATGTGCACGGACAAATATGGACGTTTATTATTAGTTAAAACAAAATATTCTTGTCAAAGTTTTCAAGTAATTATTGGTTATTTTAAATTACATCAATCATCAGCCCACCTGACTTTTGCTGTTTCCACACGGACGGTTTTAATTGCCGGATGTGTGTATCATGGCGCTTTAGTTTTTTGGTGCTTGATTTGAGGCTTCGAAATCAGTAAATCAAATGTGTAGTGATTGAAAATTATATTTTGGTGGAGTTTATTATTATTATTTTATATCCGAGTAATGCGTGTTGCATTGGAAGTTAATTTCATCTCTTTTCTATTTATCTATTTCTATTTTTTTTAAAACAGAAATAAGAACTGCATTAGATCACGCATTAATAAAATTTGTGCCTTAAAAATAAATGTGTGGAGCCCGTGTTGGAAAACATCTGTATGACCCTGGCCACTGTACTGTAACTCAGTTTCAGGGTGTTACCGATCTTCTACTCTACTGAGTCTTCATGAGGTGCCATGTTGAACATGTGAACCAGTGGTCAGTATGAGAGAATTGTACTCAAAGCACCAAAATTTAACTTCTCTAATACAAGATACATAAATGTTTATGGTTCTGTCAAACAGAAAACATGAACATGATGAATAGGACGTGTGGCTTTGCCTGGTTACATGACGTACAGCTGTTATCACTTAGGGTGTACTCACTTTTGTTGACAGTTATGATTAAATGTGTGTGTATGTGTGATTATATTATATACACACACACACACACACACACACACACACACACACACACACACACACACACACACACACTGTTTACCTATTGGTGGCTTCTGACAGGTGGCTTTTATCCTACCTTAAGTTTAAACTCTAGCTGGGGCAGAACGGACAGTAGTAGGTGACTGTCGATGTTGTAGAGCTCCAGGATCAAATCAAACACGTGCTCCGACAGGTCGCTCACTGATGTCTTACCCAGCATCAGCACCTGGTTGAAAAACTGAGAAGAAGAGACAAAGAGAGACACACATCAAACATCTCCATCAATCACTGTCAGGAAGCGGCTGCTGCAGTGTGTCTGGGGTACGTCTCTAACAAGAGATCAGGAGTTCACTGAAAACGACAGAAATCTGGGTCTCTAAGTTCCAGTCAAGGGAAAAGTTTATGCTACGGCATCCGATGACGTCCTTTACAATTGAGTGCCTCCAGTATTGCGGTAACAGTTTGGGAAAGAACCACATATGGCTGGAAAAGTCAGGTGTCCTAAAGACTTTTTGTGTAGTTGAAATATAAAAACATCATAACAGTAATAAAAAAAAGGTACATTATCCACCAAATGAACAATTATTGCAGATATACAATAAACTACAGAAAATATGCACATACAAAGCAACTTACAATAATTATACACACACACACACACACACACACACACACACACACACACACACACACACACACATATATATATATATATATATATATATATATATAGGAGTGTATGAAGTACACAAACCATGTACTTGAGTAAAAGAGGAGATTCACTCAGTAAAATATCCTTCCTTTAAACCTTCACTTGAGTATAAGTTTAAATGTATTTGGCTCCAAATGTGCTCAAGTATCCAAAGTACTATGATTTATTACACCTATAATGTTCTTACTATCATTTTTCCCACATAACTCTTTACTTAATTAACGCAGTTAATGTAAAAGGCTTGGTAACTTTCAGCACAACAATCTATTAACAGAAAAAACTTTCCTCCGGCTTCTCCCATTAGGGGGCGCCACAGCGGATCATCCGCATGTTTGATTTGGCGCATGTTTTTACGCTGGATGCCCTTCCTAACGCAACCCTCCCCATTTATCTGGGCTTGGGACCGGGACTAAGAGTGGCTGGGGTTGGTTCCCTGACCGGGGATCGAACCTGGGCCGCAGCGTTGAGAGCGCCGCATCCTAACCACAGAATGATATTAATAAATCAAACACTGATTGATAATATCACCTATGAAACTAATGAAATGATCACCTTCTGGCTAAGTAGATCACACCAAGTTATAACATCCATCCATAAATAAACCAATCTGATTCAGGTCTTTAGTGCTCGAAGCTACAACCCAGCTTGCTAACTGTGCTGAGCGTGTATTTAGAACGAGGTCTGTGAAAAACACCAGAGCATCACACCACATCCTGGTCCTGTGGGAGTTAATGAGGAGAATCATGGGCCAGTGTTTCGTCCTAACCGCAGCAGCTTGTTACAAACTCAAAACACGACACTGGATGATGTAAAAGAAAGCTTGTGGTATATTGTGCATATTTTATTTATATATATATTTTTATATACACACACACACACAGAGTTTGAACTAATAAATTACATACAAATAAAAAAAAAATTATTGTAATCTTCATTTAAAGTAGTAAATAAAACAATTGATTCACATTTTTACAGTACTACTGTAAAACTACTGTAAAACTACTGTAAAACTACAGTACATGTACAATTCCCCTTGAAAAAGCATCCATCAAAAAGGAGAGTCAAAACGTCACCATTTTTTGTTACTCACGAGGGATCAGAGAACGTAACCCCCGCGAGTATCGGGTAGACTGTATATTTAAAAAAATAAAGAAAACACTCACGTTGGTTATATAAGGCTCGATGGCCTGCGCGGTTCTCTTCAGCAGAGCTTTGGCCAGATCGTACGCCTGCTTGTTCAGATTCTGAGGGAAAAAATTATAATTTTATCATTTCTGAAACACAAATGTTTTTTAAATTACTTTCTAACTACATTAGACAACGTTTCAATCACTCGATCTCTAGTACATACAGAATAATCCAAAAATTAAATTGGATACACCAGATAACAAAACAGAGCTCTGATTAAATCAACTTAATTAAAGTGGTATATTTAGTCAGACAGAAGAAAGAAAGAAACAATCAGACAGACAGGACACAAGACTGAAAGATCTATAAAGCATGAGACAGAATTTGAAACAGATATAACAATAAAAAGGTCAAAATGACCTTATTTAAGAGGGTTAGAAGTTCCCTGAGAAATTCTCTTATTCCCTGAGGAGACTTTTGGGATGAATGCAAATGAACTGGTATCCTCACCTCACCTACATCAGTATCTGATTATACTACCACCCTTGTGTCTGAATGAACACAAATCTCCACAAAATCCAGTGGAACATCTTCCCAGAAGAGTGGAGGTTCCAGTAAATAAAGACTCGGGTGTTGATTACCTTTTGTCCATATAGAGCATACCCTAGTTTATATACACGATTAACACTAACACATACGTGGGGTTCGATCCATAATCAATCCTGTGATTGCAGATTGGTACCTTGTGTGCTGGAACCAAGTTGACCAGGACGGTGTCCAGGAGCTCCTGAGAAACGGAGTCTCCCTCACATACAATCGAGCTCATCAGGTCCACCATGTGCATGTGCACCTTCTGATTGTGTCCGTTACTGTTTGCAGAAAAATAAAACACATACACACACACACACACACGTCAGCAACACCAAAAACTCTTCCAGGACAGGTGGAGAACCTTCTTGTTATCTCTTACTAAGAAAAGAAGCAAACAAAGATGACTCACGATGCACTTATGTCTGTCTGCCACTTAAACCATTATATCTGGAAAATGCACATACTCTGCACCCAAGATGTATTTCTGCAGGTGTGTGAGGTGTGTGTGTGTGTGTGTGCAGGAGGCATCTGCAGCTTCTATTTTATTCATCAACACATGAGCTAGTGACTGCGCCACTGTTATTTCCCTCAGCGAGAACATTTCCAGCTGAGATGACTAACCGTTAACACACAGCACACCCATCTGGGACACACACGCTTGCACACACACACACGTCCAACTGTCAAACGTAGAAGAACACTGGTGGACAAGCAGCTGGCAGCTCGTTACAGCACAATAAATAAGCCAGAGCTTTCCATTTACATCAGTACGCTGTACGTTACAAAACAGCTGTTCTGAATTATGAGCGTTTTGTTGTGTGTGTGTGTGTGTGTGTGTAGGATTTCTGCACGCACTTCACGATGGAAGCCGAGACTCACTTGATCACTTGGAAGAGCGTTCTGTACAGCTGAGTAAAGATTTCATTGCTGTCCTCCAATTCAAAGCAGATGTTATAGGATTTCACCCAAGCGATATTCTGTCAGGAAGGGGAACCAGAAGGTGAACAGACAGTAGAAGTAGTACTAAAAATAAACGCAGAAATAAAAAGGGGAAATCATGACGACACGTACCTCCAGTAAGTAAAAATATCGATTGAACTGTGCGCTTTTAGTGTCCTCCAATCCTTTCAGCTGCCGGGTGATGAACATAAATATATCCTGGGAGAAATGGCGGAGGAGAAGAAAAAAAAAAAAATGAAGGGAACAGAAGCTTGGGGTTGACATTTTTAATTCTCCAGATGCAGAGACGATAAGGTTCAAGTGGACTGAACAATCATTGGATGTCTAACACTGGACATAAAAGCAGGAAAATAAATAAATAAATAAATAAATAAAACTATATACGTTATCAAAAAGCTGAGACTAGTTTTGTAACACGCCAACAGATGGCAGCACAAGGTTGCTCGCACACTCACAGGGAGCACCGACCGTAATAAGTCAGCGGGTCAAAAGACATCGTCCTGTGTACTTCGAGAACTGCGTGACTGGGGCTTTTCTGTCCTCCGAGCTCTCCCATGCAAGTTTCTCGCCCGGAATCAACACGATCTTACTTCTGCACCCACCTTACTCGCCAGATTTGGCTCCTGAGAACTTCGCCCTCTTCCCGAAAATGAATGTTTGGACAACATTGCGGGGATCCAGAAACCCGGAAATCACAAAAGACACGCTTCGAAAAAAAGACTTCCAAGACACATTCCAGAAGTGGCAGTAACTCGGGGAACGCTGTATTGCTGTAGAAGGGGACTATTCTGAAGGTGTATAGGCGTGTAAACGTGGATTGATAAAGTACTTTTTTGTAAACAGAGCTAGTCTCGAAACATTAATACCACCTCGTATATCAGTACCAATGTGTACCAAAGGTTTCACATTCAGACTCATCAGACCAATATATAGCTTTCCACTAATCTAATATCAATCCATTGTGTTTCTTGGCCCAAGCAAGTCTCTTCCAAAGTAATGGTGTCTTTGCCGCAATTCGACCATGAAAGCCTGACTCACACAACCTCCTCTAAACATTAGATGTTCATGAACTATGTCTGCCACTTGAACGCAGAGAAGCATCGATGTTAATTTGGCGGTTTCTGAAACTGGTAATTCTTCTGCAGCAGAGGTAGCTCTTGGTCTTCCTTTTACTTCCTTGGGACGGTCCTCATGAGAGCCTCATTGTTTTAGCGACTGCACGTGGGGATACATTTAAAGTTCTGGATTTTACTGAATTCCTTTCTTAAAGTAATGACAGACTCTGTTATATATCTCCACCTCCATGTGTGACTGTGGGTGTGAGGCAGTCTGCTAACTTCTAACATTTCTTCTGTTCTCTGTCTTACATAAGTGTGTTTCTTTTGGAACTAAAAATGTCAGGGTTCATCTGTCCACAGAACGTTTAATCATTCCCACCAATTTTGTGTTTCTGCCTTTTTCCTAACAAAAGGAACATTAACGGGTCTCAAAAACCATAGAAGAGCAGGTGTTTCCAGACTTTTGCCAGGCACTGTAGAAAGAATGAATCACATTCATTAAGTAGATGAGTGATGAGTGAACCTACATTGCTTCCAACAAGGTCAAAAAAACACTTGGAGAAGAAAAGAGTTTGGAGAAAGTCACTCTCGCTCAGCAGACCGCCTTCTCCCCGGGAGTGACATGAAGGGGTTGAGGTTGCCAAAATCCATGATGAACCATGGCTGTATGAGGTTTGAGAAGAGCTCATCAAAGGTGTAATCTGGCTACAGGATCGAAGCGATTTTTTACAAGCGAGGTGGAAGCACTGCTGCGTATCCTCTACGTTTCTTATACGATATGCACTCGTTTATCATCCGTCGAATGAAACCAGAGAAGTCGAGCCTTGGTGATCTTACGGAGTGTTTATGTATAATTGAGGTCTCATCTTCATCAATTTTAATAAGATTAAGCAAAGAATGAGCTTCCTGTTTACTACTTAGAGTTGATGGAGACATAGCTAGCGTTCAAACTGGATGTCTGATCTCAGTACATTAGTTACAAATAGCGCCGTATAAACACCCCTGTCTGTGAAACTCCGCCCCCTTCCTTCTCTAAGACAATCAGACCAAAAATCCTTCCCTACACCATTATACCACCTCCATCAGCCTGGAATGTTTAGGCAGGTTAGGTCCATGGATCCATTCTGTAGATGCCAAAGAGTGAACTGGCACCAACAATCACACAAGTTGATGCCTTTTCACACACTGACTTCGCCGCGCCATGTGACTGTGCGTGCGGTCAGTGCTCCAATTCACCCCGAAGGTGTTCAATAGGGTTCAAGAGCTCTACAGCAGGAGATCTTCAACTCCAAACCATGTGAACCATACGTTCATGGAGCTGGCTTTGTGCCCAGGGGCATTGTGGAAGAGGATTTGGTTCTCCTAGTTCAGGTAACAGGAGAATTTCATGCTAGCACATCCAAAGATGCCCTTTACAATTGCGTGCCTTCATGATTGTAGTAAAAGTTTGGGGAAGAACCACACAGAATGTAGGTACACAGTGTAGGTACTTCCAGACATGATACTTGAACATGTCCTGCTGTCTGCAGAAGAGCGGCCATGTTGAAATGACGTTATATGCTGACCTCGCAGTTTTTCCCGAACTTCTAAAATTCTCACGCTGCGAGCTTTAGCTTTGACTTCCAGATGTTTTCAGAGATCAAGATCAGAATAACATATTACAGTAACGAGAACCGCGGCGCTTTCATGTCTCGGAGCTCTTACCTTCAGCTTATCCGGCGACGTGTAAGGAGCCTCTGGAGCATAGATGCGGAAGATGTCGGCGAGGCAGCAGGCCACCAGGAGCCGGACATCTTTATCTGGGTGCTTCAAGAAGAAGTCTGAGGCCAAGTGCAGAGCGAGGTTCAGATACAGCTCTTTCTCCTCCTCTGAATCTTGGTCCATGTCCATGAAGGTCTTAACAACCATCTATGGGAAAGAAAAAAATAATAAATCAAACCCAACCGTTTACAGCATCAGGTGCTGTAGAGAACAATTAGATATCCAAACCAGGATGAGGCTCTGAGGTTACCTTGAGCCTCCGGACCATCTCCTCTTTGGAGATTTTATCGGAGATCTCCTTCACCCCCGGCGGGTAGGTGATCTTGCCATCTGTGGCTCGATTCTTGGAGTGAGCCATGCTCTCCGACTACTGCAACCTGGAAGGAAGAAAGAGACACACATTCGCTTAGAGTTAAACCTGATACCAAACCTGGAACTTTCAAATGTGGTCTAACGGTACATGTATTCATACCAAACATCTTCGAGGTCCCTCACGAACGTATTAAGTGGTGGACCACAAGTTTGTTTAGTCTCCACCTCGCAACATTGTGACTTTTTTTTTATTATTATTATTATTAAACTTGAAAACATACACAACAATGCCAATGGTATAAAAAAGGAACTAAAGTTAGCGCAGTGTCACTATGGCTGCTCACGCCGTATACAGGAAATACGATTTGCGGTGCACTGTGGGAAATCGCTGCAGTTTTTACGCCAGTATAGCAACATAAAGTCTTCTGCGCTAAATGTCCAACTTTAAGAATTTCTTATAAAAGCTGAAAATTCTGAAAATTCCGCATATCGAGAGAGTGAATGAATGAAGGGTGGAAGGAATGAAGGCATTTGTGAAAGTCTGCTAAAATGAGTAGAACAGTTCAGTAGAACATATCTTTAAAAAAATGTAATATTGAATGTAAAACACAAAACATCTGTATTACACAGATGTGGTTTACCATGTATAAACTATTTAATTTAATTTATTAAATTAATTTGTGCCAATTTTATCACTCAATTTAATATAATAAAAGTGTATTGCATTCATTTAAATTATTCTATTTAATTTGCAAATATTTTAATTGTATTAAATATAATAATTTTATACGAATGAATACAAATAATTAGATATTATTTAACCACACAGGCATTTTTTGTATTGTTTTAAAAATATGAATTGTTTTAAAAAATATTCTAAAATGTTGATGTCCACAAATGTAAATAATAATAATAATAATAATAATAATAATAATGATAATAAACTGTGTTAATAAACAACGACAAGCAATTTAACGTTTTGCGTTTTATCATCAGAAATGCAACCTCAGAAAGCTGATAGATCAAATGAGCTGTTCCAGGATTCGGTTTGACCTTGAAATCACCTTCACGCGCTGCATATGTTTATCAAAAGATTTGTAAAAAATGAATATTAAGCTTCCCATCCAAACATTTTCAACATGAAGCACTTGAACAAAAGAATCTTCTAAATGTGTGTTTACATCATAATGAGGTGTTAAGACTCAAGTCCAAGGCGCAAGTACCGCTCTGGTGGTCTGCTCAATCGCTTCCTGCCTATCTGCAGCCAAGATCTCACAGGAAAAACCAAACCTTTTGAGGAAATCAAATAATTCAGTAACCAGCTCATTTCTTGCCCAGCAGTTGTTAAAGTGGACGCAAAGGCACACACCATTACGAGAAGAAAAGCAACTTCTTTCGGGAATTTAGGCTCAGGAACTTCTACACATTAGTCCATCATGCTCGTTTCTACCAGCTGATAAGTGTCTAAAATCGGTCTAAATCTGCTTTAGTGAGCACTTCTCCTTTGCTGGCGTATCAAGATGCTGATTAGACGGTATGATTATCGCACAGGTGTGTTTTAGGTTGGACACAATAAAAGGCCGCTCTAAAATGTGCAGTTTTATCACACAGCATGATTCTACTGACGTTGCAAGTTTTGAGGGAGCGTGCGATCGGCATGCTGACTGCAGGAACGTCCACCAGAGCTGTTGCACGTGAATTTAATGTTCATTCCTCTACCATAAGCCGTTTCCAAAGGCTTCTCAGAGAATTTGGCAGTATATCCAACCGTCCTCACAACCGCAGACCATGTGTAACCTCACCAGGCCAGGACCTCCACATCCAACATCTTCACCTCCAAGATTGTCTGAGACCAGACACCCGGACAGCTGCTGCAACAATCGCTTTGCATAACCAAAGAATTTCTGCTGAGACTGTCAGAAAGTGTCTCAGAGAAGCTCATTTGATGCTTGTCGTCCTCATCGGGGTCTCCACCTGACTGCAGTTCGTCATCGAAACCGACTTGAGTGGGTAAATGCTCACATTCGATGGCGTCTGGCACTTTGGAGTCGTTGTCTCTCTTCACGGATGAATCCCGGTTTTCACTGTACAGGGCAAAATGCGTGAGGCAAATGGTGGTCACACCAGATACTGACTGGTTTTTGGACCCCCAATACAGTAAACCTGCATGTTTTAGAGTGGCCAGTTTAAAGCACACCTGTGCAATAATCACGCTGTCTAATCAGCATATTCATCTGCTACACCTGTGCGGTGGATGATTCTCTCAGCAAAAAAGAAGTGCTCACTAACACAGATTTAGACAGATTTGTGAACAATATTTGAGAGAAATACGTCTTTTGTGTACGTAGAAAAAGTCTTTGATCTTTGAGTTCTCATCTCATGAAAAATGCAAAACAAGTGTTGCGCTTTATAATTTTGTTCAGTGTAGATCTTTATATCGAGTTCATTTTCGTTTCATCTGTTAAACGTTGGTTAATGCGCTATGAACTGACATGAATGAGGATCTGCTGAATGAATGAGGGATGCAAAGGTTCGGAAAAGATTTCTGGCAAATTGCCAAAAACTTTGGGAGCTTATCAGGAATTGATGGCAATTAATAGAAATCAATTCAAAACATTTTAGAAATTTTAATAAACTGTTTAATATACAATCAAACATTTTGTTTGGCAATAAGCTGACATGCATGCAAAATAATACTGATTGAAAATTTTATTAAATTTATTTAATTAATTTAAAAAGAATTTCCAAACAAATGTATGTAGTATTTAAGTAATATACATAAATACTCAAACTAGGGATGTCAATTTCGACAAATTCTCATGATCGATCGTCGTTTAAATTAACGATCAATTAATCGATTAATCGTTAACCTTCATACTGCAAGATGCGTCTACAGTAGTTATCGCATGAATTGTTGTGCAATGACACTAAAAACGCAAGCGTCCTCCCACAAAGGAAAGGGTTTTTACTGTAAATTAAAGGCTAGTAGGATTATAAAATGAATCGATTGATCATTTCATATAATTATTTAATTCAAATACAATGACTAATATAACGCAGTCTCAGATGCACTCTGGCATATGAGCTGAGCGAAGCGGAGTGGTAATATTTCCTTAAGAGCGCAGAGAGAAAATCAAATACACTTTTTCAGTTTTTGCATTTTAGGAATGTTTGCTAAGGATAGATTAATATATTTAATACATTTTAATTAATACAATTAATACAATTAAGAAGAATTTAAAAAATTAGTTTGGAAACATAATTGCTATTTATCAGCATGCATAATTTTAGACAATTATAAAAGAATTTTGGTACAAACAGTAAACAATTAGGCCTACTAGAAAAACTTTATGTCGGAGCTGGAACTGGTTTACGGCGAGCGTCAGCGGAATATTAACGGAGCGCTTGCTCGGGCGGTTAGCGACTGAGTGGAGCGCACTTCCATAGAGCGGAAATCGTAGCGAGCGTGCGTCCATGTCAGCAAGTTTTTGTTACGGTGACGCTTATAGGCAACATGTCATTTGCAATCATTTTGCACAGTCGTTTAGTTATTTCTTCTGCCTTCTGAGTTCCTACCTTTTTCCCGGCTAAAATGGAGGTTATTGTTGGCTGTGTCGAATCAAATCCTGTCCCGGAAACCGCTGGATGCACTTTTTTCAAATGATATATCATGGTGCTCGTTGATGTATTATATTTTAAAACACAGGCACAATGTTTGCAATTAACATTATCACCATTTGAAATAAAATGAACCCAAAAAAAACTCCTGCATGCTCGCTTCATTTTCCTTCACAACTGCTGTACTTTACATGTTTTGGCATAAGCCGCGTGCGTCGTCCTCTTTTGGCGGTTGGCAAACCAGCTAGCTGCCTACGTCTCAAACTATGTACGTTAATGGTGATCATGCTTAATCGACCGTCGATAAGGTTTATCGATTAAAATATTTATTGACAATTAATCGATCGTCGATTAATCATTGACATCCCTAACTCAAACATTTCTTCACATTTCGTGTGTAGGATTCAAGAAATGATGTATGTGCATGTAGGGGGCGTGGCCTCAGTGGCCCTGCAGTAAGTGTGCTGTGTGTATATGACTGATGAATGTGCAGGGGAGAAGTTCTACTGGAACTGCATTAAATCTGGTGGTTTTAACCGAGATGATCCTGCAAGTTATTTTTTTTAAAACTACATTCAAGTTCCCCGTTATAGGCAAACTTGCAATTTTGTAAATTCTTAGTTTCTTCCCATTAATTCCCAGTTTATTGCCATAAAAAATTCCCAGATTTGAAAATTCCTGGAATTTTGCAACCCTGGGTACAACGCAAATGCATCTCGTGTGTCAAAACAAACAGCATGTGGTGTCAGTGATTCGCCTCTAGAGGCCGCTTTTCTTTTTTTTTAACCGATAGTCGATCCAGCAGTCAGCGGTCAGCGATGATTAATCGGCAAAAACCGATGAATCGGTCGACCTCTACACGAAGCCCTTTGTCATGGACAGTTTTGCATTTATCATCAGCTAACATTTGATGGACCCGAACAATGATAGAACTGTAATGAATGGACATTCAGACATTGGTGCCCCCTAATGGTCTCTTTCTAAACCATCTCAGAAGCGTTTCCTTGGCTTTACCACTGACTCGTTTATAAAGACTAATTCATATATATTAATACCCGTAAAGCTGCTTATACGTATAAATATACTGGAAAAAAATCCCTAAAAGTTTGACTTGGGCACCTGATGGACAGATGTTTAATACCTCAAAAAACAAAGAATGCATGTAAGCAATGCTTTACTTTGTTGTTCCAGTAAAGCAAAAACAAAAAACAAAGCAAAAGCACAATGTAAATAAAATATTTAAGCATTTAAAGCATCAGTGTTTGTTTGAAAGGCAGCAACACATGGTGCACTGCCTGAAATAATAATCTGAAGGAATCCAGACTCTCGTTAAGCACTGGATCAGGGGCATCCGAAGAAATAAAGATGTGACTATTAACAGCTAGAAAAGCAAAAAAGATCACGACTGTTATATAAACCGTTTTCATTCGGAACTAATCATCAGTGTTAGGAGACCAATTCATCGAATGACAAATGAGGACAGGTTTATAGGAGCTTTATGAAGCTGGAGTAGATACAACTAGTCCATAAAATGCAGGGTAGTTACAGAGACCCTGCTGCCTACAAAGGATGTTTCTCAGGAAAGGATATATTCGCTCCTGGTGCCAATTAAATTCGTAATGAGAAACACAAAAGAGCCAAAAGACACAATAACCACACGGAAAACACAATATCTGCTCCTTTGTCCAACCACAGTGGGGCTCCTGCTAAGATTTTGATGTTTTAGCATTCTAACAGCAGAGGAATGACATTAGAGGGTTCTGGCAGAGGAATATGATGATGACATGATGGGCTTTAGACATCAGATGAGCTCGTTCTTGGGTCTGTGTACACGAGCAGGTCTTGTTTCAAAATATCAGACATGACAGATTTGGAGAAAATGTACTTCTGGATTCAAACAAGTGTGTAAATTATGCTCACTGAGAACACGATTAGGAACCAAAGTTGCAAACGGGTGGAAAATGTCTGGTAAATCTCCAGAAACTTCCCATGGGAAATTCATCTGGGGAATATTAGAAAGATTTCAAGTTGGAAACTCAACAGGAATTTATTAGAAATTCGGGAAAATGTATACTGCATTATTTACATACAAATATACGTTTAGTTTGGTCATCCATGCAAACCAATACAGAAAGATATTTAATATATATTTCACAATATGACTGTTTTGTTCATCAAATAATGCTGTATTCCATTTCATTAGTGATGAGGATGGACAGAATTAGAAACAAGTGTGAGGGTGAAGGTGAGGGAGGTGAGATTGAGATGGTTTGGACATGTGCAGAGGAGGGACATGGGGTATATCAGTAGGAGAATGCTGAGGATGGAGCCACCAGGAAGGAGAAAAAGAGGAGGACCAAGGAGGAGGTTTTTTGGATGTGGTTAGGGAAGACATGCAAGTAGTTGGGTTGAAAGAGGCAGATGTAGAGGACATGGGGGTGTGGAGACAGATGATTTGCTGTGGCGCCCCCTAAAGGTAGAAGCCAAAAGAAGATGACGACTGCAACCGGCTTGAAGTCTTGAGAATTCCCTATTAGGAAACACTATACGAATTCTAAGTAGAGCCTCATTTTGCTTCCAAAACAGCCTCAATCCTAACTAATGTTGGGAACATTGATTTGAGACTCTGGTCTACTACATCCCAAAAGCTTTCCGCTGAAAGGTCACTAAAGAACCATTCTGAGATGACGTTCTGCTTCCTGTCATGGTGCATTATCTTAGCGAATACATCCATTTTAACAGATATGAACAGATACACATGGTCAGAAACGAGACTTGGATACGTTTATGTGATGATTGGTTGGTATTAATTGACTCCAAGTATGCCAAAGATTCCTTCCCCACACCACTACACCACCTCCACCAGCCTGGAGTGTTGAAACAGAATGGGTCCATGGATCCATGCAGAATTCTGACTATCATCTGGGTTTTTCATTAAAATTACAGGTTCATCAGACGAGGCTATGTTTAGCTTTCTTTCAACTGTCCAGCTTTGGTGAGCCTGTTCCTGATTGATGAAAGTGGAACCCAACATGATCACCACCTGCACTTCAGTAGTCAATCCACCTCAAGGTTTGCCATGCACTGCATTCTGAGATGCTTTTCTGTTCACCATGATTGTCCTTTTAAGCCTTTCTGTCAGCTCTAAGCATTCTGACCTCACGTACTTCTTTCCATTGCGCCATTTTAAGCAAACTCCGAAGAACCCTTTTTTTTTTTTAAATCCGAAAATCCCAAGAGATTCAAACCAGCCAAGGAAAAAAGAAGGTTATTTTAAGATGAGGCAAGAAAAAGTCTGGAAAAAGTAAGTGTTATTAAAATGAAACATTTGGAGAAACATTTTGCAACTAATTAGGTTAATTGACAACAGGTAAGTAAGATGATTGGGTAGTGCATCTTAAGACAGGCAAAGTCTCTCAGAAGTAAAGATGGGAGGAGCTTCACCAATCTGAGAAAAACTGTGACTACAAAAATTGGGGAACAACTTCAGAATAATGTTCAACATAAAACATTTAAATAGCTCATCATTTCCACTAGAGTTCGATTGTTCGATCGGCTGTCCGATTAACCTTAACACATCTGATACACCAAACATAACTCTCTTATTCCACTCTCTTATTCCAGCAGGTGGCAGGAGTCTATTCTGCACCCAAACAAGGGAACTGGAAGAGCTAAAACTGTAAATATATAAAGCGAGCAGCGTTTTCACCTGCCGCAATCATGTGAAAAACGTGTGATTTTCTCGTGGGCTTATTCAAGTCTAAGGCAATTACCCAATTGAGTTCTCTTTCAATGAGATCCGCTGCCGATTCAGCTGACCATCAGCTGGGTGTGTGCTGGGCTTTAAATTATTATTATTTCGTTCGTCAACCTGTCCATTACCACTGCAAACAGGAAAGTGCTCAGAGCTGATCCTTGATGCAGTCCAACCTCCACTTTGAACCAGTCTGTCGTTCCTACTGCACACTTAACTGCTGTCACACTGTTCATGTCCTGCACCACCTTCACATACTTCTCAGACACACCTGACTTCCTCATACCATACCACAACTCCTCTCTCTCCACCCTTTCATACGCTTTCTCTAAATCGACAAATACACAATGCAACTCCTTCTGACCTTCTCTATACTTCTCCATCAACATTCTCAAAGCAATTAATGCATCTGTGGTGCTCTTCCTCTTCATAAAACCCATACTGCTGCTCACAGATGGTCACCTCTTCTCTCAGCCTGGCTTCCACTACTCTTTTCTATAACTTCATGGTGTGACTGAACTTTATTTCCCTGTAGTTACTGCAGGTCTGCACATCTCCCTTATTCTTAAAGATCGGTACCAGCACACTCCTCCATTCCTCATGAATCTCCACACTTCTACTGGTATGTCATCTGGTCCAACCAACTTTCCACTCTTCATCCTCTTAATCGCTGCCTTCACTTCCTCCTTACTAATCCTATCCACTTCCTTCTTCACCATCTCCACACCATCCAACCTTCTCTCACTCTCATTTTCCTCTTTTATCAGCTGCTTAAAATACTCCCTCCACCTTCTCAACACACTCTCCTCACTAGTCAACACATTTCCCTCTCCATCCTTTATTGCTCTAACTTGCAGCACATCCTTCCCAGCTCGGTCCCTCTGAATGGCCAATCGCTACAAATCCTTTTCTCTTCCCTTAGTGTCCAACCTCTCATACAGCTCCTCATATGCCTTTTCCTTGGCTTTCACCACATCCCTCTTTACCTGCTGCTTCATCTCCTTGTACTCCTGCCTACTTTTCACATCACTCTGTCTATCCCACTTCTGTTTCTCCAACCTCTTTCTCCTTATGCTTATCTGCACTTCCTCATTCCACCACCACGTCTCTTTGTCTTCCTTTCTATTTCCAGATGTCACACCAAGTATCTTTCTAGCTGCCTCCCTCATCACTCCTGCAGTAGTTGTCCAATCATCCAGCACCTCTTCACCACCACCAAGCCTCTGTCTAACCTCTTCCCTGAACCTCACACTACACTCTTCCTCCTTCAGTTTCTTTTTTCAGTTCTCACTCTCCTCCTCTTCATCTCCAAAACCATCCTACAGACCACCATCTAATGCTGTCTAGCTACATTGTCCCCTGCCAACACCTTACAGTCTCCAATCTTCTTCAGGTTGCATCTCCTACATAGCCCACCTGTGTGCACCTTCCTCCACTCTTATACCCTATGTTCCTCCTTCTTCTTAAAATAAGTGTTCACCACTTCCATTTCCATCCTTTTAGCAAAATCTACCACCATCTGCCCTTCCACATTCCTCTCCTTAAAACCATACCTACCCATCACCTCCTCATCACCCCTGTTCCCTTCACCTACATGCCCATTAAAGTCTGCCCCAATCACCAATCTTTCATTCCTAGGTACACCATCTACCACTTCAACTAATTCACTCCATAATTTTTTCTTCTCCTCCATCTCACAAACCACTTGTGTTAGGGAACCACTGCAGTACATAATATGATGAAAGGTTTTCAGAGAAAACTTCACACGGGAGAAGGTCAACTTTGGATTCCAGTGATTTTCGGACCCTCACTTCTCACTGCATTTAAAACAGTCATGATCATGCACTAGAGATCATTTCATAGGCTCGGTAAAAAACACCTCCGGAAATTTTTTCACATGAACACAGTTTGCCATGTCATCCACAAATGAGGGTAAATCATGGACACCACGTCCTCCGGACTAAAGAGGAGAGGGACTGTCTGGCTTGTTATCAGCACTCAGTTCATAGAATTCCTTTCTGCTGAAATTCTAGCATTGCAGACACACAAGCTGGGCACAAAGTATGTACTAAAAAAAAAAAAAAACGAATGCAAGGTCACCATTAGCCACCAGAACTGCCTGCCATTGATTTTATACACATCGAAGCAAAAAGGCTCAGGCGGTATTGATTGTCTTATGCTTCACTCAAAATCAGTCACAACTGTTAAACTGGGTTGAGGTGTACAGAGGGTGCAATACATTTCAAAGAAAAAAGGAAAGAAAGCTTCATGCTTTTCACATGTACTTTACAGCACCATCAAATTCTTTCTTCGTATGTCCCAGTGTTGTGAAAAAGCTAGGGTCAGAGCACTGGGTCAGCCATGATACAGTGCCCCTGGAGCACAGAGGGAGAAGGGCCTTGCTGAGGGGCCCAAGAGTGCCAGCTTAGCCATACTGGGGCTTGAATCCATGATCTTCCAATCAGTAACACTGAACCTTAACCTTTGAGCTACCACAAAACTGGGCTGCACTTTGAGAACGTCTCCACTGCTTCTATTTAGATTGTATTAGTTTATCAGAGAGACACTGCAAATAAAATCGTGATAAAAGTGTCCTCTGTGATAAAACTCTCACCAATTTCCAGAGGAGACACGAGTTCCCAGTGATTTGTATCTTCTACAAAGCTGGAGGTTTGCATCGCATGGTCATGTTCCAATGTGCATTTTTCCCTGGAATGAATAAAGTGATCCAGCTGTCCATCTCCCTGTCTACCATCCACACGTCATTACACAATAAAAACACAGAGGAGGCCATTTTTTGTCTTTTCATTAAGTATCTAATATCTCAGGGTCACTAAAAATACGGTGCAAGCAGCAGTAAACATCTTATTTTCCTCAGCGTGAGGAGAAACATGCATACGTGATCATGGATCTGGACCCAGGGCAGAAATAAAATTCAAGCAGTACCTGAACCCCAGAAGCTCATTTACATGTATTTATCCACAAAAGTATTGGGGCACCTGACATTTCCATCAATATGTAGATCTTCCCAAGCTGTTTCCACAATGGCTGGAGATACACAAGTGTATATGAGGACGTTGTTAGACTTATGCAGTGGTATGAAATTCTCTTCACTTGAACTAGGAAGACGAACGACAATACCCCTGTGCACAAAGGCAGCTCCATGAAGATATGCATTACATAAAAGATCTTGGAAGTGGAAGATCTTCCCAGAAGAGTGGAGCTTATTCTGACAGCTAATGTGGAATAAATGCGGAATGAGAAGTTCAAAAGCACGCATTAATCTTATGGTCAGGTGTCCACAATCTTTTGTCGATAAAGTGTATCTAAGCGGTACATATCACAATTACACATTATGCAGGTCTCATATCACATTATAACACTTCAATAGACCAGGCCAAATGTTTGAGTACAAACAAACACACACACACACACACACACACACACACACACACACACACGCAGGGTGAAAGTAACACCATCATTTAATCAACTACACATTATTCATGCCTGATGTTGCATTATAACGCTTCAACAGACCAAGCACATGATTTAATAACCCCTATTCCAACACCCACACATACAGTGTGATAGCAACACCATCAATTATACATTATACATGTCTTATTATACATTATGACACCCATAACCATAATTAATTTGATACACACACACACACACACACACACACACACACACACACACACACACACACACACACACACACACACACACACACACACACTCCCACCCACCCACCCAACCCCAAACCGGCAGAGTGATAGTAACACGATCAAGTCCACATTGTACATGTCTCAAGTCGCATTATAACGCTTTAACAGCCTAAACACTTGACTTAACCCCTATTCAACCCCAAATGTTTGTACCCACATACACAGTGATAGTAGCAACATGGATGAATTACTTACAAATTCTGCCTGTCTTATGTCGCATTATAACCCTCCAACAGTTCAAGCATTTGCTTTGATAACACCTATTCAAACACCCACCCACCTACACACCACACACACCAAACCTACACATAGTGATCGCAACACCAAATCCACATTATGCATGTCTTATGTCGCATTATAACCAACAGCCCAAGTACTTGGTTTGATAACCCTTATCAACCTCAACTGTTTGTATACTCACACACGTCCACACAAACATACACACAGACAGTAATTTATCAATACATTCCAGATTATGCATGTCTTACGTCACATTATAACCTTGCAACAAGCACTTGACTTGATAGCCCCTATTCATATACACACCCACCTTCACACCTCAAAGCTACAAAGTGTGATAGTAGCACCATCAATTACACATTATACATGCCTTATGTCACATTACAACCCTTCTCCAGTTCAAGCACTTGCTTTGTCAACCCCAATTAATACACCCACCCAAGAACACACCCTACACAAAGAGGGATAGGACCACTATCAATTCCACATTATGCATGTGTTATGTCGCATTATAATGCTCAGACAGTCCATGCACTTGACTTGATATTCCATAGTAATAAAACCATCCACACACACACCCACACCCCTTATCTATGTAGTCACACCATTAATTTCACCTTATGCCTGTCTTATGTCGCATTATAACCATCCAATAGTCCAAACACTTGCTTTGATAACTCTTATTCAAACACCCACCCACCAAACCTACACATAGTGATCGCAACACCAAATCCACATTATGCATGTCTTATGTCGCATTATAACCAACAGCCCAAGTACTTGGTTTGATAACCCTTATCAACCTCAACTGTTTGTATACTCACACACGTCCACACAAACATACACACAGACAGTAATTTATCAATACATTCCAGATTATGCATATCTTATGTCACTTTATAACCTTGCAACAAGCACTTGACTTGATAGCCCCTATTTATATACACATCCACGTTCACACCTCAAAGCTACAAAGTGTGATAGTAGCACCATCAATTACACATTATACATGTCTTATGTCGCAGTACAACCCTTCTCCAGCTCAAGCACATGCTTTGTCAACCTCAATTCATACACCCACCCAAGAACACACCCTACACAAAGAGAGATAGGACCACTATCAATTCCACATTATGCATGTGTTATGTCGCATTATAATGATCAGACAGTCCATGCACTTGACTTGATATCCCATAGTAATAAAACCATCCACACACACACCCACACCCCTTATCTATATAGTCACACCATTAATTTCACCTTATGCCTGTCTTATGTCGCATTATAACCATCCAATAGTCCAAACACTTGCTTTGATAACTCTTATTCAAACACCCACCCACCTACACACACCAAACCTACACATAGTGATCACAACACCAAATCCACATTATGCATGTCTTATGTCGCATTATAACCAACAGCCCAAGTACTTGGTTTGATAACCCTTATCAACCTCAACTGTTTGTATACTCACACACGTCCACACAAACATACACACAGACAGTAATTTATCAATACATTCCAGATTATGCATGTCTTACGTCACTTTATAACCTTGCAACAAGCACTTGACTTGATAGCCCCTATTCATATACACACCCACC